>NC_068359.1:10922309-11222309 GCF_020536995.1 Dreissena polymorpha | reverse complement strand
AGTTCTTGCTTCAATGCTTTTTATAAAATGTTCTGGAAAAAAAGATGTTTTTGTTTGCAGATTCTTAAATGAAGCTTTTAAGTGTGGAAGTTTATCAATAACACAAACTCAAGGTATTCTAACCTGTATTCCAAAGGGCGATACATCTAGGCTTTGTATACAATATTTGCACCCTATTAGTCTTTTAAATACTGTTTGTTAAATTGCCTCAGGAGAAATAGCTAATTGATTTAACTTATTTATGAACAAGTTAATTGATAACGACCAGACCGGTTTCATGAAAGGGAGATACAAGTGCAAAAATACAAGGTTAATTTATGAAATTATGCACCATACTGATGAAAATGAGATCCCGGGTTTACCTCTCCTAATAGAATTTGAAAAGGGATTCCATTCATTGTCGTGGTCCTTTGTACAAAATACACTTTATGTCTTCTATTTTGGTCCAGACATAATGCGTTGCAGATATTTTATATAACGATTCTAATTCGGCTGTTTCTATGTGTGGTTTCTTATTCACTGTGTTCCCTATTAAAAGAGGCTGCAACATATATATCCCCTCTCATGTTATATTATTATCCTCTGCGCTGAAGATGTGTCACTTCTATTGAGAGATAATAAGAATATAAAAGTTATTACAAAACAGAACAACAATCGTCCCAGTTTGCGGACGACACTTCTCTTGTATTAGACGGCACTGAACAATCCTTAAATGAAAAACTTACTGTTATACAAGATTTTTCAAATATTTCAGGTCTTAATGTTAACTTTGATAGAACAAATGTTGTATGGATTGGCAGAAAAAACCAACAAATATAGTTATTATGCCATAAAAACATAATTGAAATTAAACGTGATACAACTTAGCTTTAAACTATTTGGAATAAATTTCCATGTTGACCCATCAAAAATATTTCAAATAAATTACAATGAAATAATTGTTAAAATAGAACGTATCCTAAAAATGGAAACAAGAATTTCTAACTTCAACCGAAAATATTATTATTGTGCAACCGCTTATTGTGTTATTATACCATTAATTGCTCATATCACTTCCTAACCGACCCGATAACATTTTAAATTTAATAAAATCTTTAATTCTGGCTTTTATTTTGGACGGGCATAGTGAAATAAATGCACTACAACAGAAAAAGAATATTGTGAAGGAAGTTTAACATTGATACATTTTGATGCTTTTTTCCAGCATTGTACCTTACCTGGTTACAAAAATTTCAATCCTTTAGAGAAAATAAGATATATATCGCACACCTATATTTTGATATGTATAAACTATTTAATCGCAGTTATCATGTTGCTCTGAAATTTCAAACACTTTTGGGGTGGATGTTTTGAAAATCTTCTCACTTAATTTTAGTGAAGTAGAAGTAAACGCAGACGAATCGTTGTATTATCCACTTTTTATAATCAAAATATATTGATAGGAAATTAAATGTTTTTCTTCAAGTCATGGTTTGATTCAATAATTCACTGAATATGTGATATATTCAAAAATGGAACCTTTATTTCTATTGATGGAATTGATGTCAAATGCAGATTATATTTACTCAATTATAAAGGGGTGACAAGAGCTATAGATAAATATGTGAAAACAATATTGTTTACATACCTTGTCCTACCGTACAAATAATAAAACCCGTTTTGCTCCCATAATTACAACTTATATTGAACGATGAATTTGTTGCAACAAGACTATACAATAGTGTAAATAAAAACAATTAACTACCTTCAGTTAGAGCAAAACAAAACTCAATGACATAATTCATGAAAATAAATGGAACTGCATTTTGTGACTACCCTTTTTAATAACAAATGATGTAAACGTACAGTGGTTCCAATGCAGAATAATTCACAGGATACTTGGAACAAATAGTCTTTTGAACAAAATGAAAATAACTGATGATCCATTATGTTCATTTTGCAAACAATGTAAGGCAAATTTAGAACTTTTATTCGGGGAATGTAAGGTGTCTAAAACCATAATTGATGAGATATTACCAGGACAATCCTTTCCTTTTATGAATTATTATGAATTATTATGAAAAGAATTTTCCTTGGATATTTATGAAAGCCAGCCAGAGCTGAAAATAATGTTATTTTGTTTCTTACGCTATACTGATACAAGTGTTAAACGAACAAATTCATCCCAAGCAATATAGGAGCCAAAATGCTAACGAATGAATATAAACTTAACAAAAATATCAATTTGAAAAAATCATTTAGAATATTTTGACAATGTATGTGAACATTTAATGCTATTATATAACAAACTTAGTATTTAAATCTAAAGAGTATTATAGGTCTCTACAACTGTGTACAAATAATAATTTTTACTTCAACTAATTTGTAACAAAAACAATAATGTAGGACCTATATGACACAATCATAATTACAGGTACTTATTTTCGATTTTTTCTTTGCCTTATTTTGATCTGAATATGCAGATACTAATTGCTTTATGTAATCTTTACAAACTTTAACTATGTATACATACTGGAGAATGTCTTAATTTTACTTTATTTTTTTATATAACTTTAAAATAAAAGTTTTTCCAACACAAAATTACATGCAACTGTCTTATACTTACATTGTCACTTGATTATATGATGTTTATGGTATCGTGTCGTTAAAAAATAAAGCAGTTTTCAGTGTGCACGAAGTTTGTTAACTTTAAATGTATGTTGACAAGATGGCTGTTTTTTTCCTTGTTAGGCTCTCTATGTAATCTTTAATATTTCCATTTGTATTAGTATAATACATAAATAATATGCATATGTTTTTTGTAAGAATAGTTTAATTAAAAAAACATGTACCAAAACATTATGCATACGCTTAAAAGTATGTGTATAATGTTTTAATCTTGTTCTCTTGTATGGTAAAGGTAGGGATTTTATACACTTTACTACGCCCATTGCTTTGTATGTCATTGCATTTAATTATGTAGTTAACGTAAGACTTTAGATGTGTTGCATATGAATTTATCTAGATATATTTGTTTGTAGTCTTGCTACTTAATGTGTTGGAAAAACAAAACAAAAAACCAAAAACACCTTTTTTACAAAAATACTGGGGCGAATCTGTTGCATGTTAAATATTTTTTTTAAATTTTTGTTTGTGTTTCAGTACAAACTGTTCTAGCAATTTATAAGTGTCTGTTATTCAACATACATTGTAAAAAGGTAAATGAATCTGTTCAGTTAAATAGTAACAGCAGGTTATATTTGATTTTGAAAAATATTAAAACAATTTAAAATTTAATGAACAATAATGCCTCAATAAAATAAATTAAAAATATTAAAAACTAAAAAAAAGAAGTAATAAACACACTCATAATAATTATAGTTATAATAATAATAATAATATTATTATTATTATTATTATTATTAAAAATAATATTAATAATAATAATAAAATAGAATAACAATACAAAATTAATAATAATAATAATAATAATAATTACTATTATTATTATAAGTATAAATTTAATAAAATAATACAAACAATAATAAGTATGGGCTCTTAAATGATTAACTAATATATACAGGATATCGCATTATACTAATACTGTTATAAAATAGCTTAAAAATCCCCGATATCCATTTCTAAGAAACCAAAGAGACAAATATATACGAGATCTGATGGTGAGCACATATACCGTGTATAAGTACCAATATGCAGACTGATACAGTACATAGGGGGAGGATTTTATTCTTCAAACTATGCCTTACTTCAGTTAGTTCACTTAATCAAATATTATGTAACAATCATGTTTAAATAGTGGATAATTTTGACAAGAATTTGTATTTTGCGAAATGTGAACAAGGCCCTTTGAGTTGGAAAAGTTCTCGATGTCAAGTTACTTAAGCGGGATCAGTGGAAAGATGTGTAGCGGCTCGGTAAGCTCAGTCGAGAGAGCACTCGCCCTGTAAGCGAGATGGCCCGTGGCGCTTGCAATATATCAATATAAGTTTTCCAAAGAACCTGTCCTTAGGTCCATCGGGATCAGTTATCCACTGTTCCAGATTTGTCTCGAATTCGAGGACGAATTTCAGCTTGGCAGGGGAGTATATCACGGAACCAAACTTAAGCGGGATGGGTGGACAGATTTGTGGCGGCCAGGTTTGCTCAGTCGGGAGAGCACTCGCCTTCTAAACGAGGTGTCCCGGGTTCGAGTCCCGGACTGGCTGTACACTTTTCATTACCCGGCGACATCGATACATACCGTGTCCTTTTTGTTAAGCTCACTTCTTCAATAACGACAAATTTTCGATACGCAAGGATCAATCAGAATTGGTAGACAAAGTCTAAAAACGTCTATGTGTCTTAACAGTATTTTCTTGGACTAAACGTACATATGCAACGACATAGAAATATGAACAATGATAAGAATAAGCATGTTATAGTTTAAATTGCCCAAATATATGGTTTCCACCGGGATACAATAATAGTTATATTTTACACATAATTTAAATTACACAAACAACTATTACGCTACATTCAGTACATTGAATGTGTAAAACATACATATATTATAAAGAGAAATCAATTATGAGGACAAAAACGTAGGAAATGAAGGTACAATTTTTACCACATTTGTAATTAAACACTTTGTTATCCAACAACTTGTCTGCATAGTATTAATTCATCCCCAATCAATATGTATAGTATCAAGTTTAGAAAGTGTAAAAGGTTGCTAACTATGTGATTTTACAAGCGAATATAATTGACAAGAATAAAAACATATGTAAGATAATATCTTTTACAAACGTTTCATGGTAGATCGAGTAACATATGTTTAAAAATACTTATAACTGTTTGAAAGAGTTTGTTGTAGACATTTTATGTACGTACACCAATAAACGAAATGAGAATGAGTCAGAATAAGTAACCAATGTAATCGCTCAAAAGATAATATAAATCATTTTTTAAGAAAGACATTCGCAATAAGTGTATGGGGGAAACAGGCAGTGTATGTGCAAACATTATTTTTTAAGGCTTAACAATCTTGGTGCATATACATATTGCATAGCAATGAACATCGTCACCATCATGGGAACACATTTTTTTTTAAAGTTCTTCATTGAATAGGGAAATATGACATGGAATAATTGTATGATATGTGTCTTGTTGTTTTTCTCCGCATAGCTTTAGTCTAATAATATCCATGTTTTAAAAGATTGTTTAAAGCTAGTTTCTCTACATTCAATGAGTAACAGTTCATGTTATGTTTTTTTATAGAACTGTTCCGTCGAAACGACTATTGATGACATAGAGGGCCACCCATATCCCGCGATTAAAATATTTACCATGGCACTACACTTTCTGAAAAGACATCTCATTGAAGCTTTAAAATATAAATTACCGACATTAATTGATACCAACATACAGTACATTGTAACTGTACCTGCGATATGGACTGTTGAGGCCATTGCCTTCATGAGGGAGTCTGCTGTTAAGGTGAGTACCTCGTAGAACAGCCTAACTCTGACAAGAGCTTAATTTTAGAAAGTCCCAAAAGCTTATGAGTAAAAACCTTGTAAATGGCACATTCCTTCTAAAATCAATCATGGTTATTCAATTGCATATGTCATTGGTGAAGAAAATTGGTCGCCAATGTATAAACCTACATTATTTAACAAAATGGTTGCGATCGGATAACACCTATTGTATAAATTAGCTTTCCATTGTACGTGTTGTATTGCAGTGGGAATTAACTGTCTTACAACCAGAGGTTGTTTGCGGTTTGATAATTGTTAAATTAAGCACGCTAATAATAATTTTACTATCGATTATTTGTGTTTTTTATGTTATAGTTTGACGTCATGATTAAGTTCCAAAACCATGTTTCAAATCTTCCTACATGTAGCACAATATCGCGTTTGGTTTCAACATTAAAACCGTTTTTCGTGAGACGCCTCCCCCGTACAAACCGTTAATCATACACCTAGTTCTAAATGTTTTAATACTTTTGATTACTGTTGCAACGCAATCCTACGTTTCTAGAATCAGACCGACTGTTAAAGGTTCGTCGGAAGTCATATTTAGTATAACTACACATAAACTTTATGTAATGTATGTTTGTCTCATTTGTAGGCTGGAATAAATAACGAACGTCTTAAATTTGTTGTTGATTCTGTTGCGGCGTCAAACTGGTGGACACGTTTAAACAACACAGACAGTCAAGACATTACTTTACAAACGCCCGGGTCCAAATTTTTGGTTGCAAAAATAGGAGGTAAGAATACATCTATAGAACGGTGTACATATGTCAAAAATTTAATAATTCAATATCATTAAAACACATTTTGCTAGAATTTATTTTGTATTATGAGTCATTATTGCAAAATTTATTTATTGTTATACATGGTTACCTTATGTGTTATGCACTTGTTGTAATATGTGACTTTTTTACTGCTTTAAAACCTAGGTGCAACCGCAAGTATATTAGCATCTCAAGTATTATCTGAAGGCAAAGTCAAAGTAATACATGAAGCGAGCGGGGGGCCTTGGGGTGCTACAAACGTCGATCAGCAGTTTATAAATAACCTAAAGAAAAATCTAGGAGCTAGAAAATTTGACAAACTTCGTAGAAAGCACATTGAAGATTACTACGGACTTTTAAGAAATATTGAAAAAAAAATCCGATCAAAATATGTTTTGCGTGGCGATGATTGTGTTTTGGATCTCCCGCATTCACTCTCGCGGAAAGGCAAACATAAAGTTAAAACAGCCATGGTTAAAACATGGTTTGATTCGGAAATTTTGAGTTTTATTTCGCACATTGAAACTCAATTACATGAAAATCCCAGCTTAAGGGAGATAACCAATATGATTTTAGTCGACAGATTTGCCGAATCGTTGTATGTTCAAAGCAAGTTTACGGAAGTATTTAAAGATCTAAAGCTGAGTGTTCCTCAAGAACCAGGATTGGCAGTTCTGAAAGGAGCCGTTTTATATGGACACAACACTGATACATCAGATTGATATCATATAAGGCAAACTATTCTCATCGATATTTTGGATTTCAGGCAATATGAGGCTAGATGTATCACGCTCGCGATAGATATAGCTGATGCTTGTATTTACTTCATTATACCGTTGTTCAGAACGGTACACAACTGTTTCTTTGTTTAACATTCCACAATTGATTTTTAATATGTAATTACATTGATGTATCATTCTCTTGTATTGCTTTTTAATATATATATATATATATATATATATATATATATATATATATATAGTTTGTGGAATGTACTGTATTTGTGTATGTGTTTCTTTTCTAAATAAAACCCAATTCTAGAATTCGGTTTTTCTCTTAGTAATCTATCTCGAGGTCAATCATTGCAATTTATATATATATATATATATATATATATATATATATATATATTATATTTAACGTGCGTTGACTTACCGTGCTTACCATCTTTAATAAACATTTAATACACACGCCACAAATAACCATAATTCGACAAAGGAATATCAAGCAATATACATTTTTTTATAATGAATATGAATGTTAAATCGGAAATACCTTCAACTTTTTAATACTTACCATAGTCATTATATATTAAAACCCTCTGTATCTGTCTTTCATTATATCGTAAAACGTATACAGATACGTGTACTGAGCATCCGTTATCAATTGTTTCTGCACCGATAACCCTTTCAGCGTGTTTTTCTACAGGAAACTTCAACAATATAATATATATTTTTATGCCCCCGAAGGAATGCAATTAGTGATCGGACTGTCCGTCTGTCTGTCCGTCTGTCCTTCACACTTTGCGTTTAGGTTTCGAAAAATTCTCGTAACTTCTATGTCACTTCAGATAGCAACTAGATATTTGGCATGCATATGTATCTCATGGCTGCACATTTTGAGTGGTAAAAGGTCAAGATCATCCTTCAAAGTCAAAGGTCAAAAAACAAAATCCAAGAGAAGTAACAAGCTTTTAAGGGAGATAATTTATATTTTATATCCTTTGGCAGGTACAGATCATTTTCACATGGGAAGTAATATTTTTTTAAGGGATATATTCAAAAAAAGTTTTTAAATACAAAGCGGCGCATTAGGGGGCATTGTGTTTCTGACAAACACATCTCTTGTTTAGTTCTGAAAGTAAGGTGCCTTGAACATAGTCGTTACACTAATGAGATGTAACATAATTGAAGAATCCATATTGTCACTTAAAAAAGCATTAGGATTTGATTTTTTTACAACGATTTGTACAATTGAAAATATAACCGTTATAAATAGTGAAATTGTTAAACAAAATGAAACTAAAGGTAGCGCATTTTGGCGTGTTCACCATATCGGCAGTCAGTTTGCCTATTTACTATCTTCGTGGGAAAGCATAACCAATTCAAGGGGTTGACGAGTAGAGTGTGCAAACATGTATGCCATACACCGACGAGTGATTCAGAAGTATATGGGGAACGTATCAATATCACAATAAAACCCGTTTTGTGGATGGACTGGGATTAGAATGGTGATGCCCCGTATATATCCGTATACGCAAGAACCACTGAGTTAGCCTCGCTTAACATTTGAAACCATCAATAGGCAAACCAATTTTACATATAACACAAGTATGATGTATCTAATGTATAATTATTCAATATCTTATAGCGATGCATCCATCCTTCAATGCGAACGTAAGTGTTTGCGTCTAAAATTATTTGTTTTCGTCTCAACAATGGTGTGTATTTTGTGCACTATTATATTACAGATACATCTGTTAACGTGCATGCACTGCTGAATGTAATTTATAATCATTAATTTACCGTCGAAAGAAGAGGCTTTAGTTGTAAAATATAAGAGCAACGAACGCTTGTTTTGTTTACTCTTCTAGTATTTTATACCGCCTCTATGGAGTGTAAGCCGAGCTGGCTGAATTAAAGTCTATGACACTATGTGCTTTATATGTCTGGGTCTTCTGTACCAAATACTGATGTTTTTACAAAATAAACATTGACCAATACATGATTCCTTTTTGAACAAATGAATCACGCAATATCTCCGTCCTGTGGTCCCTTGTACTCTCATACAAGATGAAACCCAAGTCTAAAGTGTACGTAAGAGAAAACTCAATTGAACTAGATTCGATGGTGAAAATACATAGGGCATGAATATCCCATTAAATGTGAATGTAACTCCACCAAACATTGTTGAACGCAACAAAGCTGAGTCTTGTCTGTGTTCAATAGATAATGGGATCAGAATTTCATGTGAAATCATAATTAATGTTTAAACCTAGAATAGTTGAGAAAAAATATAAATTAATAAATTGCATGTGCATAGTTCATTTACGTTTTGTTACAAAGTTAACTGTTAACAGCGAGCAGGTGGTTGAGAAGCACTTATTATGGGATCCAATGCGCCTTACACCCATCTGCATCCATGAATTAATAATGAAGATGATATAGCGAAATATAAATACATTTTTTACATTGGACCTATCAACACTATGTGGTTAAGATTGACATTCAATTCTTCCACGATAACAAAAGGGAGGCTACTACTTACGACAATTTGTATCCAGTTGATTGACTTGTTTCCAGCTTGGCGGTTGCCTGCTTAAAAGACATCAATTCGGGAATAATTTTGTCAAAAGTGCATTATAATTATACAGTTTTATATGTTATATTTATTTAGTTTGACAAATTAATATTAAAACAGATACGTGCATATAATATAGCATCATTTAAATTAATTTTATTGCAAAACTGGATTGTTTATTGTTTATTTATGCGCCGTATGTTTAAAATACATTACAAGTGATGAAAATACAATCACTGTTTATGAAAAAGTCCAATGGTTATGGATGGAAAGGCATATTATCGTGCGCTTAGGGGCTATATGCTTGCATATGAGGCGATTTGGAGGTTAAAGTAAAGATATTTTTGTCAGTGGTTAGAATCTAAGGAAAAAGAAATCCCAGTACTTGAACATGAAGTAAGAGAGTTAGAGGTTACTTTTGAAATGAAAAGTCGCTTGAGCAAAGATGATATTCCTGAAGCAAATGATAATCTTCTTGAAGCAGTCAAGGAGAAAAAGATAGGTTAATTACTATATAAATTCGACAAACAGAAAGTAAAGTGAAGAACTTTGCTATCTGGAATTCCTACCTACATTTGGTTGACATCCTTATGAAGTGCATTAAAACCCAAAGAATAGGCGTTTGGGTGTTGCATATTGAAGCCTTTTACGAAATGCTACCGTGGCCAATGGTGCACGACCACATGTCCGTTGGGGTCCTGTATATCTCGCAGACACAAAAGCATTAGACAATTCAGCATCTGAAGTGTTCAAAGAGTTTATTGAAGGTCACTTTGTAGTCAGGCTGAAGGAAAAAGCATTTAACGGGGTACCTGTCGACCTAGCTACTGAGTGGATAAACAGAATGTGTAAAACGACTGGGGTATTATTGGAATAACAAGACAGGACCAGGCAAGAGATAGGTTTTGTATTACGTGGTCAGTAAGATCTGAGATTTCCAATAGTACCATGAAATTGTGCAATCAACATGATGATGACGAAGATATTGTTATATTCAAGAATAGAGCAGATGACACTCGTTCGAAAGTTTTTTTCAGGGGAAGAGTGTATCAAGAAAACGATGCAGCTCTTGGGTGCATATTATATATTCGGAGTGCATGAAGAGGAGAACAGACTTTTCTCAATAGCATCTTAGAACGTTGCAACTAATGATATCAGAGATGATTTATAAACCTGTGGTCGAGTAAAACATTACTCAAGGAATTTGCAGAGAAAAGACTGAAAGAGCAGAATGTTTAAATTGTATGCTCCTATTCAAAAGGTACAGTCCAAAACATTTGCATATCTCTATAAGGAGACAGTCAGTGAAAAGCAGAAAGTGACAAAGATTTTAAAGGCTGACAGAAAGCTAATGCATATACTTTTCAACGAGGCTAATTTAGGGAGAGCCGTAGAAACAGCATTTGTACTTGAACATGAGCCTTCTGATTTGCCATTATCATTTGCAAAGGCTAGTGGGAAAAAGCATGAAACCCAGAAATCATACATACTCCAAGTGCTTACAAAGGACAATGATATAGTGACTCCTCGCGCCGTTCCGACAACGACTAATGCAACATGTGCGATAATTGATTGAAACGCGCTAATACAGAGTTTAGGTAAGCATTAGGACTGTCAAACATTTGGACAATATGCTACTGTTTTTGTAACATTTGTTTTAAGGCATTTCAGCGCAAACACTACCCGAGTTGATGTGACTTTTATATCGATACTTTGGAGGTAAATCTATCAAAGAAGCAACGAGAGTTAAGAGGAAAGGAAAGCGTCGATCTATTAGGAAGCTCATAACAAGTCCAAACGTTCCTCTTCCAAAAATATAGGAACAGTATATCATACACGATGACAATAAAGCAGACTTGGCTGAATTTCTCTCAAACGAATTGCTACAACAATCAGAAAATCTTCCTGCAGGATCAAGGAGGTGGATTTCCAGGTGATGTTGATTCAAAGTCGAGTACTTTTGATGCGACAAACCTATGTGTAAATTATGAGGAGGCAGATACGCGGATGATATTGCACTCAAGGGACGCTATTGATAGAGGATACAAGCGTTTAGAAGTATATTGTAGAGACACTGGCGTTCTGCTTTTGTTTATATACCACATTGGAGCTGACGCCGAGGTATATATCTTATCTGGTACAGACAAACAAAGAAAATGTTACCCTGTGCACACACTATTTTTAAAACTAGGTGACAATGTCATAAAGAACATGTTAAGGGTTTCACGCATTGACAGGAAGCGACACCACGTCTGCTCTAAATGGAATAAGTAAGAAAACCGCCTGGGTGAAGTATATCGCACAACTTGATACATTGAAAGGTGTTGGTTGAAATGGTGATGCTCTAGCAGTTTCTAAATTGCTGTGTGCTGTATGGCTGCTGTCAGGACCACCCACCAAACAATGACACACGTAGGTATCGGTTATTTTTTAAAGCCAAGAAGAGTTTGGATTTGTTACCCCCTACAAACTTAACATTTAAATAGGCAAATTATCAGGCTAAGATATGGCTAAATGCCACAGATAAGGATTTGCAGCCTGGTGATCCACTTGATACTGGCGCATGAAAACTTGAAGAACATTCATTGAAACCGGTATGGACGAGGATACCTAAGGTCTCTGCAGCATGTTTCCAGTTAGCATCATGTGGCTGTCAAGCCAAGTGTAGTACAGCACGATGTAAGTGCTATCGATTTGACCAAGGATGCTTGTTTGAATGCGAATGTGAAGCGAATGGCTGTTTAAGCCCTAGATACTTATTGTAAACGATTAAAGATAAGGAGATACATATACTGCCATAGTAATTCGTGTTTTGGAACAAAACTGTGAATTTATGTAACGTATGTAAAAAAAATTATCACGCAAGACCGACAATATCTTCAGCATGATGATACAGTAGGTCATACTAGTGCATTTAAGTCAGATGAACATTTGTTTTATTTTATAAATGGTACTTCAAGATCTTGAAATATATTACTAAATTGATCACTGTTTTTTGGTAAAATAATTTCTGTTTTATATTAATCATATCTTTTAAAATTAATCTTAATTTGGTGAAGTAAAAATAACTAATTTGCATGAATATGACATTATAGAACGTACAGTATTAAGAACTTCATTAGAGTATACTATTTTAGCTGAAATCTGTTATTAAAATAGTATTTAGCATATTATGCATATAAAACAATATATATACTTAGATTGTAATGTAGATCACACATGTATACGTGCAACTATATTTTCATTGTTTAAAGTCTCGTAATTGTATTAATAGGATAATGCAGAAATGTTTTTCGTTCTCATAATAAAAAGTTGTTATATTATAAAACGCAATAAGTATAAAAAGTCTAAAATTGAGATTACCCTTTCCATCATCAAAGTATCCATCTCTCATTGAAAAGTTACATACAAATATATAATACATGGATCGTTGGTTGGTTTCAACATATACTGCAATTTTCGTTCTATACGGGTTATACAAGTGCACTTGATGACCTTTGACCTATTTATGAAAAGCCAAAATCAGTTAAAAAATAAGATATCCCTTCAAGTATCACATATACGTCAGTTCAGGATTTAATCAGTAATCGTATCTGATATTTCACATTTTTGGCAATGGTTACCACAATGTTTAAAGCACAATGCACTCATTGACCTTTTGACCTAATTACAGGGTCGTCTAGCATCCTAGAGGGTGACATCCCCTCCAGATTAAAAAAAAGATTATTTGAAATCATTATAACATAAAAGGAAGCCATGCCTAAGAAATGCCATCAGATGTCAGATTTCAGGAAATTTTAGGCCAACTATACATGTAATTGTTTACATACACACATGTACCTTCTTAAACTTCTGATCGTAAAATGAAGAAGCGCATGTACACTTTGGAAATCGATCGCATTAAAATTAAAATCTCTCTACATTCATAATTGATTAATGAGCATATCGACTTGGTAAAATGGGAATATACAACGTTTTACACTTTATAATTATTCAATACAGATATTAAATGTTGTTTATAAGCATTTACAAAAAAGCTCCGTTTAACACATGAGCTTAATATTCAACACGTTCAACATGTCTGGTGATGATTTTTTTTGGCGGGCTTTCCCTTCCATAACTGTTCTAATTCCATAACGATGTTACAAGTATTTAAAAAATCATCTAAAAAGGCTTTTGGAGATGAGTTGTAAATAGTTAAAGCATTAATGTACTCAAATTTGATATGCTTATATTGTATTTTTAGTTATTTTGCTTGCTAAAAGTGATATCTACTTTATAATTGCTATATTTATAATTATATATCTATATATGTTCACATATTCATAATATGCATGTACATGTATGATACAATCGTTATTATACAAGTATGAAAACAACATCTTATGTTGGTTACTTCATTTTATAAAATACAACCAACGACATTTGTCGTGTTTGTCTGTATCGACCGTTTTTCACAAAACGTTATATTAAACAACTGTCCGATATAAAATTGTTATAAACGAGTATATTTTCAACTGTCAACATGTGTCTTCTTAGAGTGTATTTTTTGCTTGTTTGAATTTATCACATTGATTCTTGTGTTTCAATCTATGACAATTGTTTGGAAATTTTGTCAACGTGTAAAGAAGTCCCTATAATACGACTTAACAAATATTGTAAGTACAATACATGTTATCACATGAAGAACATACAAATGCATAGAAATGTATATTTTGTACGCAATTCATAATTCCATATTGCAGTTTGGACAGTAAAAAGTTCTCATTTCAATACCTTCCGCTTCAGTTTTGTTACATAATCGTCTAAAACTAGTTAAAGAAAAGAGGACCTAAAAAAACGTAAGCAAGTTATCAATAATTGAAGTGACTATAATTAAACACATCTGGGGTTTTGCATTAGTTTGAAATTCGGTAATATGCAGAAAAAAAGTATACTGGTGTTATGCGAATTGTGTGAATGTCAGAGTTTATTTACAGGTCATCGCTGAGTCTTCACGACTACCTTATGTGCTGACCTTTGTTATTCGAATTTGGTGTTGTGCTCATTTAAATGCGAACCTCATGAGGTAATGACTCGTAATTAACACAAAAAAGAGGAACATTCAAGACACTCCAAGTACTGGTTATTCCCAGGAAACGGACTCGAGAGTGCCTCTAGAAGCATATAGCTTTCAATACAATCGAGCTAAAATAAATAGTTTTAGAGAAATACGTAATGTACAATTCCCCTTTTTATAAAATATTGTGCCAACACCTGTAGAAACATATCCTTACTGTTTAACGGTTGTTCAAATATTAATAAAAAAGCGATAAAATTAAGACGCGTATTTCATCAGTTTGCTAGCGCAATATTCTTGAATATAATTTTGTGATATTTATTATCTGCCAAGATACTCATTAAGATCTTACAAATGTTTTTAATTGCATGTAGATATGGAGTTAATTTTGAATTGATCTTTAACACTGCCGACACATTGTGTATTATTGACAAAGTTCACATTTGAAATCCAAGGTATATGAGAACAAGTTAACTCTAGAAACAAAACTTGTATATAAATTCTTTAACGAACCGCTCTTCTTTCAACCGGTTTAAACCCCCTTTTCCGTATAGACTGATACAAAACCCCATGTTCATAGTTTGCCTGTAAGAAAACCATGTCACATGTTGTGGCTCTATCCTTGCCGTTACTATTGCAGGGTGCAGAATCAACGGGGTTTCCCGGCTTTTACACACGGACTGGACAGAATTTAAACAAGTTATTGAAAAACATTTGCAAAAATCATTAGTGCATACAAGACAGTTGTTCTTGCAGTTTGTGTCGATATCTTAAGGTATAAGAATAAATTCTTGAATACGTCTGAAATCGTTGACAAATTGTACCTTGCGTTAAGCATTAATCGTGTACAATCAATGCAGTAGATACCGACTTTTTGAACATGAACATTGGCTTATTAATTTTTTTTTGTTGACGATGTATTTCACATTGCTATAAGCAGCATTACAATCTGTATTTTATGCACTAGTGAAAATTGTTAAGAATTTTTTTTAAAAGTTATTTGAAATAAAGCACCTCTTACCGTCGTGTACATATCAATTCAGGTTAAAAGGGGGAACCCCACAAAGTCACGTGATCCTTTTCTTTACATCACATGCATGGTATTGACATGAAAGGTTCATGCAATTTGCAGATGTTAGATTTATCAAAACGACATAAGCCAAACCCTTGGGTTGCTATCACATGTTTTTGATTTATAGGCTGTATGCTGTCAGAATGGTAAATTTGATCAGATGTATTGGTATGTGCAAAGATAATAAATGAATAAGCAACTTCTTGTTATCCTTGAACTCGCCATGACCCAATTATTTGATAATCAATACAAGCAACAAAAATATACTTTGAATGTTTTGTTCAGTTTATTGATATATTTTCCGAACTCTACTAGCCTGAGAATGAATATAATAATATTGGAGCGCAAGAGTCAGCACCAGGAGAACCACCGCCCCCTTAATGTATTTAGTCGCTTGCAAGCGACAAATGGCCTGTTGCCCAAATTGCACACACACAACCTGACAAAAATAGTCATTATATTACAACCATTTTCTGTTTGTACATGTGTCCATGCTTAAAATCTTAGTTCATTTCTATAATGAAAACACTCTTTTAGTTTAGTACATTGAGTTATTAAGAATGAACATCACCGTGCAGATGTTTATTATGCCAACGTGATTACCTTAACAATACTTATGCGATCATTTGAGTTGAATTAGGGCCGTTGGTCTATGTTTGAATAGCATCTATAACTATACGGTCATGCAATTAACTGAACATGCCAACATGCTTCTAATGGTCTTATTGCATCAATAGCAAGAAAGAAGTTAACCAATACCGAATACAATGTTAATGTAAATGAAAGTATTTTAGTGAACGATATTTGTTGGAAGCGAATCGCCTTCTTATTTATGCCGGGAACGACCGGTTTTGTTCTAAATCTTCACATGTTTCGTGTCATTTGAAACAGACAATAATACATTTCTTCTTGTACATTTAAAATGCAAAGAAAGTTGGTCTTGATAACGACAGTCCGTAAAAATGTACTCGGCAGATCTATCTCAAGTTTGGAATAACTTAATGTGTGAACCTATCACGTACTTACGTGTGCTTCCAATATACACACGAAGCACTATTATTTATTGTGAATCAATTTGGAAAGATTGATGATGAGATAAATTCATAACATTGATGCTCAAATAGTGTCGTCTGAATAAGAAATTGAAGAAATAAATTGTGTGTGACGGAAGTTGGCAAAACAAAACATGCCCACATAATCCATACAATTAGTTTCATAAAAAGGTCTCACCAGCTGGGATCCGAAATCATGTCCGATATTTATCCGCCCCACGGATTTTTATGCGATCTATTCGTGATCTATGGATTGTCACACATTTCAAGAAAGCAGCAAAACGACTCATGATTATTCGTCAACGACAACGCATTTTTAGTATCAGCATACGGCATAAGTTTATTTCGCGTCATGTATACTTCATTCTTTATAGTTGTTGCATATGCGGCAAAAAGATAAAATCTTCGAAAAAGTCGTTTCAAACGGAAAGTACTTTGTGTATTTTGTAAGCTGGAGCGACACGAGCTATCCTTCGAACGAAAATTTAAGAACTTTGTGTGATTCAGCGACACCTCTAAATTTATTTGAATAACATCCACAAATGACGCCCATCTGATCAAAAGACCTTTCACTTATGACTGATCTTGACAGATGTTGTTGTTTCATGTAAGCATTCAGGATCATGCGATGTTAGTAAATAAATTTAGTCTGATGCTCAAACGGAATGAATTATATAATTAAGCCAAGATTAAGCAAAAATTATATTTTATTTATGTTTATTTTATCTTGAACATATATGTACAGCACGTACTATTGTCACTGTTGGTTTTTTAGGATAACACCATTTAAATATTATTGTGAACATTATGTCGTTCTTTCTTACGGTATTAAATGATATAAAAATGCACTGATAAACAAGTGAATTAAGGGAATGATTGTTGACATTTGAGGAAAAAGTTTTGTATTTGATCTTCACGACAAGGGTTGGAGTTATTTGCATGTTCATATGGGTGTGTTTTTCGTTGCGAAGAACAAAACGTCTATTCAATGTCTTGAAGAAGAATACTCAGGCTCCATAACGGCATTATGCATTGAGTCATGAGTAAGAAATATTATCAAATCGTTTTTTTAAAAGGTAAATTAGTTTTACATAATAATGACGTGTACTTGGTTATGAGCTCATTAGTATTTGCAAAGGCAACAAAAGAACTAAAGAGTGTTTCCCATCCGGTAAACTTCCGTAAAAAGTCAGTTTCTTTCCCTGGGTTAACAAAATTGGGTGATTATCGGAATAGCAAGTATTCACTAAATTAATATGCCACAAAAGCGTGCAGATTATCAAAGCGCTAATCGGTTCACACAGATGTAATGCAGGTCGTACCAGTGAGAGGTTATATCATTAGTTCTCTGTTTTAACCAAAGGCCTTTTTTTACCCAGGAAAAGGACCCGACATGGTCTCAATTTGCCATAGGTAATTAATGGGGCCTAAATAATCATTGTACATAATTGCGCTTCTTACATGGTTTACATAGACACTTATTTTATCTCATTGCAGAGTGTGATTTTGCTCTCCTGAATAGAATGTAACCGGTGTGCAGAATCTGGTAAGTCATTAAAAGTACATGCGTGATGTTTTGCGCAAATACATTTTAACACTGGATATTTTAATTTTCTACCTGAAGTTCCTTTTTTATAAATCTAAATGAATACAACATAACGTAAAACCAACAATATTCTTTAGCTAAATTGCAGATGTTTATTGTATATATTTTATACCATAAGCGTGTATGTCGTAGTTTGATAGAAGACCTATTATTCATTCTCGTTCTTCTTCCATGAAATTATTCAAAAATTAATTGCAAAGTGTACAGGCGATGTTATGAACATACGTGTCAATGCAAGGTTCACTATTTAATCTGATTACTATCGTAGACCACCTTTATACAAGCATTACTTATAGTAAATCGTTTAACCATGACTAAAGTTTTCGAATGATAACTCTCTACTAGTTAAGCCACTACAACATTATCACAATTGTGCTTCAATTATGTACCATATAAATATTCTAGAAAAATGTAATTATATATGATAACGGTATCTGTACGAATCTGGATGCGTCCGTACTGGTCGGGATGAACTGTGTGTGAGTGATACCGTGGAAAAATGTGCAACCCGACCATCCCGGATTGACATGTTCATTATGAGTACCAGACCATCTTTGCAAAATTGAAACTGTAAGCCTATGATTGCAGATCTGTGTTGTAGATTCATCTTCAATCGTTAAAATACGCAATCAACTGGATTGTATGCCCATTTCAAAAACGGAACTGACGTGTGTGTTAAGATTGTAAAAGCCACATCATTAAAAAAATAGCCACAGGAGATTTTACTTATTTTGTTTATACAGGCATCCCACAACATGAGCACACATGCAAGTATTTAGATTTCTAACGTTGATATGTAGTCGTATGTTTTATAAAATGCGTAAGTTGCTTATGCATTTTCGGTACATTGCAATATTAACACAAATGCAAAGATTCCATGTTTTTACGTGTATTGTATGCATTATATAGTAGACAGTATGTCCACTTTAATATGAAAGTGAAATGTTTTCACTTTTCAATGTATGTGCTGCTCTTCTACACGTTTGCATGAATATTTCAAATGCATAGAAACACCATTATTATAAATACACGTAAATCAACAATTCAATAGCAAATTTAAAAATAAATAATAAAGCTCTAGATACATCTTATTGGTACAGACGCATATTGCCATAGTTCAAGTTTTATCAATGAAAGATATATATTGCAAAAAAACAGCACATTAAGTATAATAAACCAGCACGCTAATAACCATCAGGCGCTCACGAGAGACCAAAACATACATAATTAATCTGATTTGCTTTAAAAGTTGCATTTAAATAATGTGATAAACGAGCTTATTTTCCTCTTTATGTCAGATTTTCTCCTTGCGGAGACATTATTGGAATAAATCGTCCTACCAAGTTTAGAAAATAGGCAATGAAGGCCATTCTTGGCCGTTTTGAAATTATCAATTAAACGTTTGGAACCCATATTTTTCATCATTTAAATTAACAGGAAAACGGCATAATGTTTGATACAAAATTAAAATTTCAATGGACCATTATATAATTCTCAATGGTTATTATTATCATACGATATTCTGAGCTAGTGTCGTGTCGATTGCTTACACTTGTGATTTCATTTGCTTTTTGGAAACGTTTCAATTTAGTCACATACGAAAAACTTCCCATTTGGTAACGTTTCAATTTAGTCACAAACGAAAAACTTCCCAACCAACTCGAAGCCATGTTTAAAAAGTACTAGAAACCATATTCGTACTCCAGATACATATGAATAGAGAACAATTATACCATAAACTATGCCATGATGATTACGCAAAACAATTCGACCTGTAAAATGTTCTCAAGCTGTTTCAAGTTAAAGTACTGACCTATCTTTGACCCAACCTGAAAAAAAACATTGACCTAAGCCACAATATCATCATGACAAAATTTAATTAATTTAATATTGATGAAGGTAGGCCAATGATGTTGCCGCAAGAGTGCCCATACAGCAAATTGTGACGACGGCAATACCATTGTACACATAAGACCATCTGAAAGCTATTATGAGAAAACATACTCTTTATACACACGGAGGTCTTACTGGATTATAATATATTGCAAATAAAATACATACATTCCGACATATTTCTTATAAGCACTATATAGATCTAAAAGAATGATTACATATTAAGAAGATGAGTTTTAACTGGTAACTTAAAATTAGATATACTTGTAATATTCCTTTAGGAGGAAGGTAGTTTGTTCCACAGAACACAATATAAAGAAGTGGAACTCCAGCTGCTGGAGAAGTATTGAATTCTCATTAAAAACAATAAGTTGGTCCTTTATTTAAGGCAAGTGACCAATTGCCCAAACAGTACAAAACAGCACAATACAGCACAATACAAACCAACATAAACACAAAATATGAATAAAACTGGGGTCACCGCCTTGGAACGGTCAATGCAAAGCATTGGGGGTTTACACCTGGTTATAGAGCGCTCAACCTCACACTTGGCCCAGCAATATTCATAATACATTTAAGTGTGAATAAAATTTAACGTCATAGCATTGTAACTCAAATTAAACAATAATAAAAGGGAATTAAAACGCATTCAATTTAATTACTATTTAATTACTCAATTGCATTGCAGATACAAGAGTAACAGAATTACAACTTTTTGACGAACGATCAAATACAACTATAAACAATTGTCAACTACATTCCTTCTTTATAGAAAAGATTTGAGAATATAGAATCATAGAGTTAATATCTCAGATAATCATCGCGCAAATACAGGAAGAAGCAGCAATAATGGGTGTAAAAATTCCATATTACATAGCTTGGTTGTTTATGTGACTGCTAAACAAATTAAAAATAATTAAATCAAACAAGAAACGCCTATCAGAGAGAAAATATAAATAAAATGGAACGTTATAAGCATTATATGCAAAAGATTTAGCACCAAAACCTTTGGCTCTGGGTAAAATAAAGCACCCACTTTCACTTAACCTAGTCTTGTATGAATGAAGAGTGTCAAAGGGAGCAACGTTTTCACTCATATATTCAGGAGCCAAACCATTTTTGATTTTGAAAACATGACATAGGGTAGCTTGTTCCACTCTCTTTTTAACAGGTAACCAGATCAAAATCTTACAATGTTCATTACCTATATGTGAAATATGACCTAGATTGAGAATACAACTCATTAATTTATTTTGTGTGACCTGAAGTTTATCTTTCCAAAATTTGGTAACACCATGATAGCAAAAAACAGATATTTGACTGTAGAAGTTGACTGAATATGAGTACATTACAACTAACATTGACAGAAGCACCAGACTTTAACCTAGGTTTAGAACCAAATAAAATTGTCTCTGTTGTACCTAAATAAAGAGAAAGTTTAATGTCAATTAAAAATTGACTGACAGACTGTCAGTATTTGGTCGTATATGATTCGAACAGTACGCATTTTTTAATAATATTACTGTATGTAACATTAATATTCAATGTAAGCATGTATATTAAACATCGCCGTGGTGTAATGGATATGGTATCCGCCTAGGAACCGGGATTAGGGGTTCGATCCCCACTGTAGAAGTGTTCTTTAAATTTCCCCCCAAAGGCATCTGCAGTACTGGTTCCAGGCACAGTCTCGATAGCGTTTCCTTTAGCTTAAGGCTTGCGATGCAATCGAGCTAAAATAAATAGGTTTTAACAAATGTAAACACCTAATTATGACTAACTTAGATAACTAAAAACAGTTAAATTCAGCATAACCTAAAAAGAAACATGTACATGTAGCTTTTTAGAAATCGGATAAGTAATTGATTACTCTAGTGGAACAACTGGTTGGTTAACCATTTAATTGTCCCTCCAAGAACTAGACAAGAAAATTTCATTTTTATCATCGTCATCGTCGCTGCCCTCCTCCTTCCCATCCTCATCCTCCTCATCATCATCGTCATCGTCGTCGTCATCATCATAATCATAATAATAATAATAATTATCATCATCATCATCATCATCATTATCATCATCATCTTCTTCTTCTTCGCCATCATGATCATCATCATCATCATGAGCATCATCATCATCATCATAAAAAGCACATTTTAACATCATACAATCAAATGTATCACTTAATTAGTTGTAACTATATTCAGATAGAAGCAATATCATTTTGTATAAGGAGTTTGAACCACATCTTGAAGCAGAATATGATGTGATGTATGGATTGTTCATGAGGTCATGTGGTATAAAATGCGCCGCACCAATGCAAGCCTGTTTTATGGACCAAAACCATTTTCAAACTCGACTGAGTCACCATGAGAAAAAAATGTTGTGCAGAGGTGTCAAGATCATAGGGCAAAACGCATTGGACTTTAAATGTCACTCTTTGAGTGTTCAAAATGTTTCATTATATATATATAAAAAGAACACATCACAAACACACGTGATTAAAATTGGAATCAATGCCTTGGAAGATATTGTTTAAAAAAGGCTCAACACGATTTAGAGCGCCTTAAAACCCTATTTTGGTCCAGATTTACAATTACTTACGTACTCACACACATTAAAACATCTTTAAATATACATACTATTTGGTATGTTTTCATGGGGCGGGTGTATTGGAACATAATTTCCGTACATTAAGTAAATAAAAACATCGTTCTGTCAAAAACAATGTGACAGGCGTTCAATATCGAGTTCTCACGAGGAAAAAAATATGAGGCTCTTTTGTTGCTTTTCAATGTGAACTGCAATTCTACGAAGTTCATGTTTATGTTCTTGCTTTTTTTAAATAAGGGCTTTATTTTAATTTTGATATGCCTCAAACGGTTCATAAACGCTCCATATTATGCAATATTCTAATGTGGCGATCCGTGTTTTTAATCATTGTTTTGCATTGAATGCTGTGTTTTATGTATTGTTCTGATGTATAGGCTATTGGTCACTTTCCTTAAATGAATGACTTGCGGAAGTTAATACGAACGTGTTATTTGATAACATTTGTAGAATTTTACTTTTCGTACTAGTAAAAGCAGGTCTGCATGATAAAAGCTGCATAGATAATGAGTCTTAAAAAAATCACCGCTGTATATCGGTTCACAAATAGGTGTTGGAATAGTTTCAATCACGTACAAAAACGCAAAATAGGGACGTAAAATAAGTTGAAAAGGACAATTTAAATGCTCAATATTTCTCTAGAAAATTCGCAGTTAAACAGCCAACCATCAGATCCTTCACAGCTACATCTTTTGAAAGGATTAACAAATCCAAACCTTAACCAAATAATGATATCTTTAAAAAAAAATATGATCTTCAACTAAATATACAATACTCCATGAAAATTAAATTAAATGTTTGTCGAACATTATTTTGTAATCACCAACGACGTTTAGATCAAGTTGCTTTCAATACTGACTGATAAAAAGGATAGGAAAAAAGCAAATTTATGTAAACATCATTATTTTATTGAAGATGTGTAACTACAGTAAAACTGCGATAACTCGAGGTCGCACGGGACTGACCTTGATGCTCGAGTAATCGCAATTTTCGAGTAATCCATGGTATTTTTTTCGCTGTTTCGGTTGGTTTCTTACCGCAAACGCTGTATTTACATGTAAGACGGTGCTTGACAATCAAACGGCTTTGTAAACATCGCTAAAGTTTCCAGTAAACTAAATATTTAATACGTTCATGTAGGTTTCTCTGCTCTGGTTGATGCATTCTTGAGTAGATTCTATGACTCAGAGCCGGTTTATTTACCTTGGAATTTAAGAAGGTAGTATCACGTGACCCTTCACCGGTCATGTGATTGTAACGTCAGTGAATCAGTGATCAGCTGATGAAGAAGATGTGATACCTTCGAAAATTCCAAGGTAAATAAACCGGCTCTGAGTCCTAGAATCTACTCAAGAAATATTCAATATGTTTTTTTCATATTTTTAATTCTATCAACATTCACACATAACACATATATAAATAAACATTTTAAAACAATATTAAATGTACATGTTACATATCTAAAATAGCACACAAGGTACGTACATGCGCATGAAAAACACACACGAAAAGCAACATTATCAATACACCATTTGTATTTAATGAATACGACTAACTTCACACCTACTCAAGCGTTTATCGTCTGCTTGATTGCGCTGTTTTCACAACTCGTATATTTTAGCAACGACCAGACGAGAATGTTTCTTCGAATAATTGCCAGTTAATTAGGTGTTAAATGCCTTTCAGGGACCGGCAGACGACCTCGAGTTATCGAAAATCGCATGTTTGAGTTATTGCGGGTATTTGTATATAAACAATTAAAGGAAATTGTTAGGGACTTCCTTTAATGCTCGAGTAATCGCCAGTTTTCGAGAAATCACCAACTCGAGTTATTGCAATTCTACTGTATTACACATTCAATAAAACATACTTAAGCGGACAATATATAAGATATAAATGTACCAATCGTAAAAAAGATTTAAATTTGAAATACTTTTTTTCAGAATCTAAAAAAAGACTGCGAAGATTTTGAATGAACTCCACTTATATACAATAACTTACAAACGTAACTTTCTTAGGCAGAGTAAGGTTTCTGCAACTTTTTTTCATCGACAAAGTATGTTATATAATTTATAATTTTAACTGTAAACACGTATCTAACTACTTCTTTTCTGTACCGTGCTGAGCTTAACAACATTAAAATAAAACATAATTGTAGAAATTGAAAAACAACATTTCCAAATAATTGTAGTGTACATTTCCTATATTATTATAATAACAACACTTGTGGTGAGTTATTACTGTTTAAAAGACTTCAGCGTGTAACTATAGTTTAATTATTTAGAATGCATCTGCGAACAAATTAATTTGCATTTTCAGGAAAATAAACCACAAGGCTGGGTTGGGGTAAGTATATTTAATACAACACGCTCATATAAAATGCATGGCTTATCCTTTATAAACACAGAAGCAAGACGTTATGTATAAAGAGACACATTCACTTTAATGATATTGCGTATGTTGGCTGCTTATTAAAAATTAATTCAATTTGAGACAAATTAATAACTGTAAATATTTAGTGATGGTCTTTTTATAATGTGGCAAAGAAGCATTATACGGCAAATGATTTTAAACAGTTAAGCTTTTGACATGAAAAAAGTGTTGAGCACATTACATGACCTTTAAGCATTTTCTTACTTAACATAGCAACTGGGTAGTTACTTTATATTGTTAATATTTGCAAGCCTTAGTACATCAACAAAAATATACAAAAGAAGCCATATTTTCCAAAATGCCAGACCGGTATTAAAATAATAAATGTATAACAATATTTAGAAAAATAATTAACCGACTGCGGATCATCTAAACGGCATTTGTATTGAATCCATACATATTATTCAAAGTGTATGTGACCCTTACAACTGAAAAAAAGCTTATCGACAGTTATACAATTATACAATAAACATACTACCGCTTCGAGCTGCAAGTAGCCACATGAGGAACTTTAGCAGCGACACGATCCCTTATCCTAATACTAGCTTAACCAACAAGCAAAATCAAACACCTTAAACTGCAAATATAACAACAACACGAAGAACAAAATAGCACACACAATACTCTGCAACAATAAAAACGTAAAAATAATTATTGCAACAACATTTTGCAATGACATTTAAATTGACCACATCTACTTTTTACACTACTGCTGATAATAATAATCCTCATACAACTACTACTGCAAGAACTACCAAACAACTACCACTTCCACAACTTCAAATTCTCATATTTCCAGAAAGCAGTCCAAATACTTCGCAATCAGATATCTAGCTTCAAGTAAGCATTTTGATGCGAACTAAATGTCTTCATACATAAAACTATCCTTCCCAAAATTAAATATAATCGTTGTTCAAATATACAATTTTTCAGATTAATCCTATCTGCATACAATATTTGTTGAGCTCCACTTTTCGCGTGTTTCACAAATACTTCACACTGCATCCCTCCTTCTTTCTAACTCCGTAACACCTAGCTATGCACGTTTCAACTAAGGCAAAGCCCCTTGTGGCAGCCTTATAAAGAACATTCTCATTACCTCAATCGGACTGAGGGTCATCTGCGTCGTCAGAGATATGGGTTATGAAGAGACTTGTTCGCCTCATATAGAATCGAATCCCAATCATTGTCGTATAATGTAAACCTTATGGTATGTCTATAGGTTGTGATGCAACTATCGGTATACCAGGGTCGTGTCCAAACAACACGGCTCCTTTAAGAGCCACTAATCCGGCCTCTTCCGGAACAATCAGATTTATTTCTTTAAAAGTGTCCATAAGCATGTTTTGTACATACATGGATTCGACGAATCCCCCGACTAACACGATTGCGTTAATATCTTTTCCATTACCTAATAATTCTTTAACACATTCAATAATAGATTTAATTGGCTTTTCAAACCATGCTTTTATGTCCGTTATGTCTATCCGATGTTTATCTTTTTGCGACAGTGAATCAGGGACGCGCACTACAGAAACTTTTCTTGTTAAAATAGTTTTCGAAAGCTTTGAATTTTCAAAAAACTTCAAAAGTTCGTAATAATCTTCGATGTACTCTCTTCGAAGTTTGTCTAACCCCCCAGCTCCTAGCGCATTTGCTTAGTAATCCATAAACTTCCGATCAACATACATTCCGCCCCAAGCACCGCCGCTTGATTGTAATACCTCGATGTTACCGCCTGACATTACTCGCACTACTGTTAAATCTGCGATTCCACCTGGTTAATATTACATACTATGTATGCAAATTATTGTACGATGACAATATCATTTACATTTAAGTGCATTAACAATCAAAGCAAGGCAATTATGAACTCATGTAATATGTTATAATTTACAACATGTAACAATAATTCAATATTGGTATACTGATACGACATACTATAAGCTGAGATAATTACGTTATGCATTTCTCATAGTTTTATAATGACAGGTGTAGACCGGATTATAAATGTATTCACCTACCTCCTAAATCTATCACTACACATTTGGACCCAGTTGTGATTATGTCAGTTGCTAGGGTATCTTTTGAACGTGTACACCAGTTTGCCGCGGCAACCGTTTCAGGCACCAGTTGCAGTCTTTCGCCATTGCTTCCAGCCTTCAAATGAGATACAAAAACATTATTATTTGAGTACATGTATATGATATAAATGTATTCTTTTAACACTATGTTAAAATTTTCTTTCCAAACCAGTACAAATTTCTATTCTAATCGGACGTTTTTTAAAATAAATTTATAATGTGATTTTTTTCAGAATAATACAAACCACATGAATAAACACTTTTACAGGCAAAAATGACATCCTGAGAATAAGTTGTGGTAAGTTTTTTGGTTAATAGAGTGTAGAGTATGTTAATGAATGTTCTAAATATTGAAACTAAAATGATATATTATGTTTTGATTACTATAAATTTAGTACTTATATCTTAATGAACGTCTTTTACCTTTTAAGTGCAAAATAGCGGTTAAGGTCTTCAAGTTGTTTGCATAATCCGAGCAAGGTAAGCAAATTACGTACAAAAGGTGCAAATAATTTTACCTGGCATTATCTGTCGCTGTCGGCATTACTTATTTTATATTACTTACATCAAAGACCAACAACAATGAACTGTTTTTATTAACGGATTCAGACAAATCAATTTAACCTTACAAATAATGGCGAACACTGGATTTATTATTTATTCAAAAACTAGTTTTACCTTTACGACAGCCTCCCTCATCAAATGTTTCGCTTCAGCAGCCCACATGGCAGGAACAAGGATGACGTACTGGATGTCGGTCTCATTCAATAACGGTGACATGCGCTTTAAAGATGTTAGAAGATGCCAATGTAACAATCGTATTGCCATTATTGATATTTCAATTGCAGGATATGAATTGCCTTTTATATCATCAATCGTCGTTTGTCCAGAAAGAGTCTATTAAAATACAAATATAAAAGAAACATTAAGAGCATGTATTTAATAATAGCGCAAACTTCAAACATATGCACAATAAAATTAAAGTATGCTGAATAAAACTATTGAAAATCTGTTGTGTTGGAAAGATGGTCAATAAATACTGACGACTCTTGTATAAATTTAAATAAGTATCTGACAGTATATGTAGAACTCTAAAATCATTTCTGCGTTTGATCACCATTATAAGTACCCCACTATTCTTAAGAATTCGAAATTATGTCGTGTGTTTGGAATAGTGTGTATTTCTTGATTCTAAAAAGTTCCTTCTGGCTTATAGTCAACGTTTTGTGGTTGTTTTTTGCATAAAATTATGTACATAATATTTTGACTTTACATGTACTTTGTAATATATTTTTACTCAATTTCATTAATTGATGTTACAGGGTGAACTGAATAAAGCATATTACAACACTAAATTAAAAAATAGCATTAAACAAACTTACATCAAGCATTCACCTCAACGATAATGCTTCTTGCGAGTCGATCATAGATTTCGTAGATTGTCGTTTAGTTTGGTTTTGATAACGAACGCATTGGTCAAGTTTAAAATTGTCATGAAACGCGCTAGCCGCCATGCGTTATTTCTCATGGGTAAAACATACTTGTGTATCATATAACATTGTACGCAAGTATTTATTAAGTTTTTGAGATGTATAAGTCAGTTTTCTTTTTGGAAACTACTTGACAATCAACAAAAAGAGCATACACTCTGCCAAAAACGACCTGTATTAAATGCGTCGATGTGATTGGCAATATTTCTTTGCCATTATACTGTACCTTTTTAAAACGCCTGAACAATCTCCAGCCTTGGTGTTGTTTTTCTACTGCAAGCGAACAATTCTCCTTTAGCATCGAGAAGAACGCTGGTCGCAGTTTTAAGCGCTATAACATGAGATGATCCGCTGTTGAGCCAGTTTCTGTTCATTATCACTTTAAAAGGATCTTCAGTAAACGAGTAAGCATACCCGCTATAAGTTGTCCCGACATCAAAAGCAGCCACAACGGAAAACGTATTGAGTCTTGCAATTGTTTGCATGTCCTATATAAAAAATAAAAATATGTTATAAAAACAAAAACTAATAAATGCATTACTTGATTTGACTTTAAAACAGCTACGCATAATGATATCACTTACATATTAAACATCGACACACATTTTTGTGAATACACATTACAGGTATTTGTTCATGACTGTCAGCGCAATTAAAAGCATCGTGATGCTATGATTCACGAAACACAATTGATCCGTGTTCTCCATTGAGGACTTCCACGTATTGCATATTATATATATGAAATAATATGACCATGACATCATATTACGGAAAAGTATGATGAGTATTCGACGGCATTCTTATTGGACTTCTTGCTTGCAGAACGAATTATCGCCTTATTCATGTTGATTTATTAAGCAGAACATAGTCAAGTGTCATTTGATTGCTTTCGCTTCGTTCCATTTTTCATGGTCAGCATTTTAATTTATATAAAAATAACTTGTTCCCGCGAGTTATAAGGGCTGCATAAACCATTGCACTTAATTTATGGAGACATTGGCATACGAACGTATGTTATGTTAAAAGAAGTAACGATATAAAATTGTTTGAAGATTAAACCGCTAGTGTCTAGAATTGTAAATAAATGACCTCCAACTAATTTTATAAATACAATATGTGTAAATAAAACGACTATACGGACTAAAGGCGCATACTAAAATCTGAAACAAATGAAGTTAGTTAAGTAAGCAAATACAAACAACAACCCCAAAAAAACAAGTTATTATAATCTTGTGTTGACGTTGGCGGGTGTTATATATCAGGCATAAAGCGGTAAAAAAAAGAAAAGCAAAATGAAATCAATGGTTGTCAAGTTAGTTTTAGTACGTCCTTATTATCTTATTAAAAATGACACTTTTTAGTTATCCTTTGTATAACTATTATTTACATTATGACTTTACGTAGAACATGTATTCAAAAAATTGAGTTCACACCACTGGCGCAAATCTGACGTCTAATTTTACACGTGGTTTGAATTGTCAAAGAATCACACGCGGAGCAATTGGGGACAGACGTGTTTTTTTTTTTAACTTCGCGAAAACAAAACAGTCGTTGTAATGTTATTATGGCCTTTCTCAGAGATTTGGTGTAATAGCGTTTATAGTAATGCTGTCATGCAATATATAATTGTCATGGGTATATTTTAGGATTGAATGACACAGATCAAAATAGCAATTTTTGCTCAGTGTATGTATTATTTAGACGTGTTGCTCTGGTCTTAGCTTGAATAAAACATCAAGCCAAAAATATTAAATAAACTATTACACAGCGCATGCATTTTTTGAATAGCGACTGCTAATATTTTCTTCCAAAAACAGATCGTTTAAATCGTAAATTGTTAAAAATTACGTACAGTTCGGTTCGGTTCTTCATTGTCCGCATTTTGATTTGTGTGTTTCCCATTTGGCGATGTAAGTAGTGCAGACTGTGAAGATAGTAAAACGCAATTTACCTAATATATATTTATGAACTGCTAAAGTAAGCGGAGACAATAATATTACAACTCCCTAAGCTTCAACATGTTTCCACTGTAAATAATTACATTCTGCAACATGATTTGATAATATGCTATTTAGTTTACAATAAAATATACCTCGTAATGGAAACAGTTGGCTAAAGAGAGTATATACTATATGTAAGTAAACCAAATCTATAAAAATGAAGCTAAGATTACAATCAAAACACTGATAGCTGCGTTTATGTTTGCGCGAGAAATAAAACTAGTTAACGAACCGTTAACTTGGTGTGTTAAAGTTAGCTCTTATGTAAACAATACACTTTTGTTTATAGTAAGTAAATAAGCAAAAACCAAACTGGCTTAACAGTGTATATGCTCCTCATATTGTGATTTCTAAAAATAGTGCACCGTCACACATATCCTCATAGTAACCATGTGGGTGAGTTTCGTGGTTCTAGTGCTAATAGTGTAGGAGAAGATAGTGGAGAACCACGCCTACTAAAAACTTTGAAATGGGTAAAAAAACTCATTTAACTAACAACATGCGATGCACATGATAATAACTGTTTACCCAGGGGTCAGATCAAAATTCCAAATAGTGCACCGTCGCACATATGCTAATAGCTACCATGTGTGTAAGTTTCAAGGTCCTAGTGCATATAGTGTATGAGGAGATTGTTGACAACCACGCCCACCCAAAATTTTATTTTAACATTACTTCTTTATTTATTCACTAATTGACTTCAAATTAATACTTAACATCTCTTATGACAACACGGTCTATCTCGACCATCCATGTCCACACTACCAACCCCAGGGCCATTGATCGAGGTAAAGGCAGCTTGGTTCCCGTCCTCTTTCAAATTTATCGAGAGGTCCACGGGTACTACTTCCCCGTAACCCCAATTTTTGGTACCCAACTTTATTTCGTGCCCAATTTTTGTTTCGTGCCCATTTTGTTTCGTACCCAAATATGTTTCGTACCTACATTTGTTTTCGTACCAAATATTTTTTCGAACCCATATTTTTTTTCGTATCCATTGTTTTTTCGTACCCAAAGTTTTTTTACCCGAATTTTTTTTTGGCATAAGTTATTCGTACCCACAATTTTCGTACCCAAATTTTTTCTTACCCAAAATTGTGTTTTTAATTAACTTCTTCATTTATTCACCAATTGACTTCAAATAAATATTGAACATCTCTTATGACAACACGGTCTATCTCGACCATCCATGTCCACATTACCTACCCAAGGGCCCCACCAACACAGACATTTCCCAACCGATTGCCTTTAAATATAACATCTAAGCGGCGTGGGGATACGCCTCGGCCTCTGCCGTGTCACTCCTAGTTTAACTTGTGATGCAAAAACTGATTAACTAATTATTATGTTAATAAATGAGGAAAGGCTGACGGCGTTCAAAAAGGAAATGTTCGTATCGTAGGTCAGTAGAATAATGCTTTTTAAATATGTGTTGATGTTTTTGCTGCTGCTGTAGTTGACCGCTGAACTTAATCATCGTGTAAAAAACATAATACAGTATACTAAAAACAACCACATTTTAAAAATACCAAACAGTATATTCAACTATACTAGATGACACATGTGGTCCATTAAATATAACTATTTTGCATGATTGAACAATACATTAACTCATTCAATCATTTTGTGTAAAATATGATAATGAAAAACTGCAGAGTTGATATAAATTCTTACAAAAAGAGTATCATGATGAAGTCCTTCCGAAAAAACAATTCGCAATAAGCAATAATGATACGACTAATGATTTGCGCGCATGAAGGCACAATTTAAATAATACGTCACGATGAAAAGGTAAAGATAATGCCATTTCTACACCATCTGTCTCATTTGAAGCCACGCCGAATAAACCTGAAATATAAATAAATGGTTAGTTACCAAGGCCAATATAAAAGCATGCACAAACAAAGTGTTATTGGTATTCAAAACTACAATATACAGTACGTACTATTACTTTGACTATTTGTAATATTACTATGTGTATGTTGTTACACAAATAGAACTATTTGTATGTTGCTACTATAATAAGTCATACATGCATCATATGAGGTATTACCCATGTAGTTGCTATAGCTTCTTTAATTTTAACAATTCTAAAGAAAGTAAGTTTCAACTATACGCAAAACGTGATCATACCTTTCATTTATATTTATAAGCAAGCACTAAAACAAATCTCTTACTGTCGCAGAATGTGACAGAATGATGCAGTTATGTCGCATGCTTGCAACATCTCTGGAAGACAAATATAACCTTACTTATACTGGTCGTGGAGGGATTTTACACATCAATAGCTTAGATGAAGAGACAGTCGGGACATATAAATGCTGTGAAACATACAACCCTGGCAACTGTGTGAGCATTGACATTACGTTACCATACATGGATCGTACGGAAAGATATGAGACCACCACACACAACAATAAGAGTTTAACATGTAATATGAATACTTGTTTTTTTCAATATCTTTTTAACAATGGGAATATATGCGGCAACACAAACATTATATTTTGAAATGTAATTAAGCAGATTCGTTTTTGTTGAATTATGTATTTATAATGCACATTTATGCAAATATAAGCATAAACAAAATATTGACGGTGACCAATATAATTGTTTTTTGACACCATGTTTGAATGTATTGAATGCTGTAAGAGTTTATTTGAAATTCATTTAAGATTATAGTTCGGACGATGCAAAATCAGACACCAAGACAATGGTATTTTTATTGAGTATCGGAATCATAGGTGGGGTCTTTCTGACGGTCATATTTACACAAATAAATCTACGTAAGTACATGTTTATTTGCAACGTTAGTATAATAAAATAAGCGCTATTATATAGACGCGCGTGTAACAAGCGTTTCGTACTTGCTCGTTATTTCGAATTAAAAATACATTTTGAACATTTTATGAAATTCGATTGTGTTTTATTTTCCAGACTCTCTTGCAGTGGTATAAAAGCGGTTACTCTGATAATAGTTTATCAAATTTATTAAATGTCTATAACTCCCAAAGAAACAACATGTTGCAATCATTTTGCTTAGAACATAACTCGATATTGAATCGCGACAATTACAGGCTATTACATTGTATAAAAAATACTCATCAATAAAATAAGGCCTATGCGATTATGTGAAGGCAAAACATTGATCTTAATTTTGACCAAATATTACATTACAATAGAATTACTAAGAAATGTATGGTAAGGGAGTTGCTTGCTTGAGATTTTTACAATCCGTTTTCATTCTTAAACCTGGATATGAAATTAGGTTTATACGCAACAATACCGGCAATGTCTACAGTTACCATTTATGATAAAATATTTGCACAAGTTAACGCATGCTGAAACGTGCAATATGTCTTTGATCACTCGAATAGTATCCAAAAAAATACATATTGCCAATTTTTATTAAATGTTAGGGTTCAACATATGTAAAAATAAATATTCCTTTAGATATGACATTATCACTGGTAAACTTAATATTTATAAACTATGTTTGTATAATATATACAGTATATGTTCATTTATAATAGGCGCCTAATTAAGACGAAAAACTTGTTGACATATGACGCAGATCACTTTAATTGCAGTCGTCACAATAACAAGAACACATCCTCGGAAATGTGTCGTCTTGGTTAAGTCGAGAGTGAAAAGAGATAATACCAAGACAATGTACTAGTAATCTGTATATCATATTGTATATTGTAAAGCTGCATCGCGCTGATATCTTATGTTAAAGCTTATAACGGGCACCAGAACACTCAAACGTTATGTTTAAAAATTAAGTTCTTATCTGAATCTGTTTAAATGGACACTGTGCTATCACTTTGCTTTTCTTTTTTAATAATTGTATATGTTTTTATCTTCTTTATGATATGTAGGAATAACAATACGTTACTGTCAAATTGTGTGTGCATAATCGTCAAATAGATTGCACATGGCATGTATTTTGGTTATCCCATTGCATTTGTTTTCTTTTCATAAATCTACTGCTAGAAAGGTACGGAAAATACAGGAAAGAGCTCTGAGATTCATATATGATATGATATGCTATATGATGTAGCAGCTATGATTAATTACTTGAAAAATCTGGTCGTATTTCACTGAAAGTTAGAAGGTTAAGATCTATTGCCTTAGAAACATACACAATTCTTCATAAAATGTCCCTTGAGTATCTACAAGATTTACTGCATTAAAATGTTTTAGGCACTCTTATACTGTTGAGATACCCCTACTAAGGACAGAAAGATATGGTAAGAAATCTTTTAGAAAAGCTGCTGCCAAACTATGGAATGACCTTCCAGAAAACTTCAGGAAAGCTTCCTCTTTTAACCAATTCCGATATCTAGTAAACACTTGACAGGGAGGAAACTGCTCTTGTTCCTCGTGCGATGTCACATAATTGGCATTTCAATAGCTTTGGCAGCGATAAACTGGATTACTGTTATGCTGCCAGCTTTTCTATTTTGTTCTGCTACTGTTATTTGTTCTCTGTTGCTGCTAGTTAATAATTCATAGATAGCTTATCAAAGTCTAGAACGCTTAGTTGTATGCTCACAATAGCTTTTTTAGCCTGCAATGCTTTACATGCTTTACATGTGCTTGATTATATGTGCTAAATACTAGCCTTAATCATATGTCCTTAGTCATATGTGTACTAGCCTATGTCTATTTTGAATGTCCGGCTTTAACAATATGCTGTACGTGCATACATTTAAAGATATGTATACTCTGTCTTGTGAGGTAGCTGCTGCTCAGTTCTTCACAAATCTAATTTGAGGGGACATTCGATTTCTTAAAACATTGTTTGCCTGTCGCATTGTTGTGCCAATATTCGTCTTTCAGTGTTTTACACTCTTTCTTTTTTGGCGGTTTTTAGACATATGGACAAAATCAGCTGCTACAGCACAAGTTTTAACTCTGTTATATTTGTATAATTTTTGTATGTTAGGTTATATATGTGTATTGTGTCTATATCCTTCCTAGAACCTTTCCACTTAGATGTACTACACTAGCATAATAATAACATATATATCATATTGTCTGTGATGAGATATGCATTACTTAGTTTGTTTTTCTTAACACTATCTTAACAGTGATCTTAACATGTTTTTTTGTGTATGAATTTACTTGTAAGTCGCTTTAAAAAGCTCATTAGAGCTTATGTTACATGTTTGTGTATTCGACTTTGTAAATAATTTTTTTTGTTAACCTTTCGAAAACCCTTGCTCGTTTGTGTACATATATAGCTCGTCAACAATTACATACAAACATGTGACATGTACATGTAATTTGATATCAGACTATTTTTGTGATTTCCTGTTTCTTTTGTTACATGTATTGAATCGAATAAATGGACATGTACAAATACAAGACATCCGCAGTAAGTATTAAATTCCGCGATATGTTAATATCATAGTCATGCGAAAAGATCAGTTGTCATGTTGGTGAGTGACTATTTGTCTACCTGTTCTTTGTTCAATAACAAGTTTGAAACATACACTGTATGTAAAATAACGTTAAAAGAGAAATCGTAATATTATGGTAAATATTGATTTACTGATTGTGTTACAATAATGTTGTGCAGTGAGCAAATGCAATGTATATCAAATTTATAAATTATCGATAAGAAGTGTTGTTTAGAAATCGCGATGAATATAACGAGTCATAATTTCACAATTAACCTTTTTTATAACTGTTTTACTCTTTTATTTCAGAAACGACCAACAATATGGTTCTCGAAAAATTATGAACATAGTAACAACGCTGACAAGTTTTTTATTATTAATATTATAAACATGTATTTAAATACTGATTTTGTCATAAATATGATTTTGTTATACATGTATATGTATGTCTATTTATTGTATATGTGCCGTATTACAATACAAATAAAAGGCTTGTTTTCTTACGAAATAATGATGGAGAATGTATTGTCTACATCCATTTTCTATATCGAATAAAATGGAGAATTTGATGTCTACATGAATTTACTATATCGAATAAAATGGAGAATTCGTTGTTTATATCCATTTACACATAATAGAACAGATGGTATTTGAACGCATCTTCTCATTTCTGTCGGAAATTTTAACAAAAACAAACACTTCTTTAAATAAACAACAAGTAAATCTTCACGCAGAAACTGTAGAAACAAAATATAAAGTACATCACGCTCGATGTACGACATGTCAAATGATCCTGGAACGAGGGTAAACAATAGAAAATAATGACGATTGTTAACAATCAAGTTACAATTTATACAAATATACATACAAATGTAACAAAACATTCTAGAACTTTGCAAAAATTATACGGTCTGCAATATCGAAATATACATGTTCATTCACATTTACTTGTATTTCACCGCGAACCACCGAGGCCGCGGTGGTCCATCGCGATCGTGGTGGTCCACCGTGAGATCGATTTCCAGATAACGCCCGCAGTGTTCTGTAATCCCTTCAAAAACAAAACACTGAATTCATGGATTAATATATTTACATTAATTATAAATTTTATTTTATTAAATGTAATTTTCGTTTTATTTTATATTAGATATAATTATCATATATTATAATCATATTATAATAGCAAATGGTTACCAAGAACAAAATAAATAAGATCATGTTTTTACACCTGTCTTTACCTACAGCAAGAAAATACTTCGCAAGCAAATTCTTATTCACAACAACAAAACAAAACATATATTTCGGTTGAGGTTAAAAACCTATAAATATCAGAGAATTCGGTTCAACAAAACACATATCCCCAGTTCCAAAAATATAAATTGGTTGCAAAAACAGTACGAAAGCTGATCGCAGGTCACTTATTCAGCACTTAGGAATTATAAAAATCTATTAATACCAGTTAATTGGTCACTGATTCATCAGAAAAACATACCTAGGAACTTACCAAAAAAGGAGAAACCGATGAATACCATACTATCTTACGGAAAGTCCGAAGATAGCCGACCTATCACGATCGAAATCACACCCCTATTATCAGTATTTAAGTTTCGCGCAAACCGTATTTTCTGTCTCGCTTTACAGGTATGATTCTTATAATTATTTACATTTTGGATAAATTTGTTGTTTGTATTATTTTACTTAGTGAGGTAATTTATAGTTTATTACTGATTTTAGTTGTATTTGGATGTTATTGTTATAATTAATAGCATTATATTGTTAACTCTACATGATTATTCGGTATGTAAAGAATTGTGTAGAATTTATAATAACTGGACCGCAAACTGATACAACAAATATTAAAATGAAGGCCTTTTATTGTTAGTTACTGAAATCCAATGTTTCTGAAAATTACTGTAGAAGTATTTTATTTCAAATGCTATATGACATGCTATTATAAACTGTGCATGTAGATTCACATGTATATTATTTGAAAATTTAATAATAGTTCTTTGTCTCGCTTTACAGAAATAAAATTGAACTGCCTTGGCAAGATCGTTGGTTTTGAATTATTATCATTAAACCATCAGGCAAGGAATATATATATATGTATATATATATATATATATATATATATATATATATATATTTATATATATATATAATAATTCGTGCTTAACATTTCATGAATAACATTAAACACACGAAGTAAACATCAATATATCCTAAAATATCCAAAATATCCCTAGTAAGAAATAAAATATAATCGGTAGTAAATAGGACCGGTTATAGATCAGCCACTGTCGATCTATCACGATGGAAACACCATCAGATCGCGGTGATTTTCCACGCTCACGAAATATTGTCCATGGTGGGAGTGTGGTGGATAGCAGAAATCGCGCTAGACGTAGTGTACAATAATTTGAAGATTAACCGATCAAAATGGGTTAACGTTACGAAATGTAAGTCAAGCTTTCTTGAATATATAATTGTATGAAGAAAATTAAAATGCCTTTGTCTTTGTTGTCGGTGATTATAATGAATCATTTTAACAACAAAGTAATTCACTACAATGCTCACGACGTAATTTACCTAACAGCATGTCTCATCATACGAATAAACACTTTGTACAAGCATATATATACTTTTGTATAAATACATTCCAACATTCAAGAGCTATCTCAAAGTTCTTTAGCAAGGATGGAATAAAACCAAATTAATATTGTATTAGTAAAGAACATTGCTAAACATGTTCATAAAAGGCACATTCGACAGAATTCAAATTTGTCAACACTTTTTAGAATGAGAAAGCTCGTCCGCACATTCTTATTAATGCACTACTTTTAAAGTGCTCACTATTTATAGGGATAATACACGTTTTCGAGGGCATGATAATCTGCGGGCGCTCGAAAAACCCGTTCGGATTTTGAGATCGCCCGCAGATGATCATGTCCGAGAAAATGTGTATTTTCGCTATTATTGCATAAACAAATCACACATACCAAAATAATTTTAAATAACATTGAAAACAATATGTTTTGTTCATTCGACATCGACAAAATAATTCGATTATTTCAATACAGTTCAAGGTTGTGTTTTACATATGCCTCACTCGGTCATCATCCGAAATGACGAGGCTTTACCTTCGGATAGGCAGTTTTCGATTTAAAATGTGTTCAAACAGTGGATTAATGCAAAGTTGAAATGCAGCCGCGCAAAGTAAGAAATGAGGAATTATTTTGGAATTTACAGCAGGAAAGTTGAAGGTACATAAACACTTACATTTACAGCATAGTCTTTTGAAAGTGTTGAGTATAAATAACCTTAACTTCATTGACGTTGCTAATAAAACAAAGCTGTTGTCAAAAGAGTGCAGATGGTATAACTTGAAAAGTGGATTGAAATAGTCATAATCCCTGCATGCATGAGGAAACTGGTACTTATTCAGTTCCCCATTTATGCTTGGAAAGTCGTCGAAGGCTGGAGACGGGAAGTAACTGCGCGTGGACCAGATTATGGATATGAAAAACACATAACAGGGCTTGAACGGCACGTGAATCGCCTTGTTAATACACGATTTCTCCCGTTCAAGCCCTCTTTTTGCCAAGTTTCTGCACCCCGCCAGATGGCATTATAGATAGAGTTTATGCAATAATTCTATTTAAAACGCCATCGATTGCTTTTTATTAGGGATACTTGTTATGAAAAGATAATACTCTAATTTGATGATATTTTAAATGTGACCATCAGAAATATTCCGTTGATATTCTAAGTCGTGTATGCATTTAGATGATAATCATCGTGTATTATTGATACTTAAAAATCTGTATATCTGTATATATCTGTATATATCTCGTATAATATAACCTGTTCATTTTAAACCGACTTGATGATTAACAAAGGTATTGCCTTGTTTCTGTCGAGCTCGAAACTCTTTTGACATGTTTAAAGTTTTTCCAATCGATTAATGTTTTTTTATGTTACACTTTGCCTGTACAGCATGTTTGAAGCGCGTATTGAACAATATTTATTGCACATATAACAGTCCTTAAGCAATATATATAGTATATATATATATATATATATATATATATATATATATATATATATATATATATATATATATATATATATATATATATATATATATACTTTTCAAATTTAAAATCAATCCTTTAATACAATTTAATTAGTTACAATGCGTCAGTGGGGTGGGGAGTACTGATGTGCTACGCAGTTAATCTGTATGACCTTGAATAAAGCACCGGTCATGTTGAAAGGAAGATCTCAATAATTATTGAGGGCCAGGTTAAATATTTCGCGCTACTACCTTCCAAGGTGGGTTTATTCATCCGGAAAATTTCTGCAAGCCGGGAGCCACCACCTTTATACTCAAAATAGACTATGTCGGAACATAGTGTAATGCAACCTAGGATAAAACGATATTCGACAGTTCAATCTTCTTTCAATATATACAAAAATATTTGTCGAAGAGCGGGATGGGAGGTGAGATTTACCGATAGCAGGTAAGTATTTAATAATTAAAATGAATTTTACTTTAAAAATGTGTTTTAATGCCATAATACGTTACCTGCTATCTAATAACTGAATTTGCAGCTGCGGTGGGAAGGTTTGCGTATAGCTCCCCAATCCCCATCACAGCAGAACTCATAACAAGAGTTATTAGCTAATGATAGCAGAACCCATAACCAGGGTTATCAGTTAATCTTCGTTAGTACGGTATTGACTTTGACTCCTCGGATAAGAGTAAGTATGTCTATGTCGTAAAAGACAAAACCGTTTGTGAAAGCCAAAGGAGGCCCAACACATACAAGTTGTCTTGTTGGCACTCCAGAGAACGATGATATAAAAGAGGAAAATGTGGTCGGATTCCTCCAGAAAGCATCTTGGAGCACGTCATAGAGTAGGGTGTGATAATATAAGCCCACAAAGCTGACAGAGCTCGTAAGTCATGAGGTCTCCTCGTAATTCATGCGGTCTGCTCTTAAAAAGGGACAAATCTCTAGATAAGAGAGAAGAGTAAGCCTTTTTTAGTCGAGGCTACCCAACTAAAAATAGAAGTCGCAGACACATCCTTCACCCATTTTTGGGGGAATGAACAGTCTCTTGCGAGAACCTCGAATTGACTTAACTCTGCTGAGATAGAACTTCAAAGCCCCGACTGGGCAGATGAGTATATCTTCATCTTCAAGAAAAACTTGGGAACTTGAAGCGTTAGAAGCCATAGAGGGGAGTTGATTTTTAGCAAGGAATCCTGGCTGACACAACAAATTGACGGAGCAATTGGATAAAAACGAAGATGGCCGTCTTCGATAGAAAGAGCATGAATTTTACTTCTCCGTTTGGCTGAAAAGAAGTAAAATGCTCTTCTAGTTTAGGAACTGGTAAGAAGCCTTGGTTTTGGTACAGTTCGTGGATGACTTTTTCCGAGCCATCGTCAATGATGACTCATCATAAGAACCGTCCATAGGCCATCATGTTACACACGGCCCTAATCTTTCATAAAGTCGATACATTTGCGGAAAAGCTCACGTCGGTGTTTATAAGAGAAGCACGTGAACTGGACAATCGCCGTTTTGCAACAACTATAACTTCCTCTGTCTACTGTCTCGTACTATTTTAGTCTCGAGTTGCACACTATACCCAACGATGTATCGTATGTTCTATATAAGTATTTTCACGACAAAACTATGGGGATTCTTAAATTTCATAACTATTCAAGTACATTTATTTATTTCTTAATTAAATACTGAAATTAGTTTTTTTCCTGTAAAATTCGTATCTAGATCGAAAATGTATACATATTATCGAATTTAATTTTTATAAGGGCATCGGTATTAATTGTTTTTATGTATTTTATTAATATGACATTTATACCGAGTCAAAGAAAACGCTATCTTATAAATAACGGCCAATTTTCGTTGAAATTGTGTGAACTTTGTAATATTAAAAAAAAACAATGAACACTTTTTTAAGTGTCGCGTAAAACTGTCCATAGATCAATCGATCTCGATTCATAAAGACGTTTTTGACACTCGTCTTAAGCAGCCTGTTTTACCGATTTTCGTCTTTTTGAAAAAGTACTTGAATGAAAATAAATGCAAAACTGTAAAAGTGTAAATATTAATTGTAAATTTTAAACATATTTTAATATGTCATTTGAATCGATCTCGATACCTCTAAAAGCAAACAACTAAAGTGGTACAACTTCAGCACGATGGTATTTGAATTTGGTCAGTAGTTTAATCTCAAGTAATATGTATTTTATGATGTTTCTTAGTCATTAGTTCTGTTCTGCTGTTTGGTATATTGTTTGATACGTATATTTTTATTTAACTATTTTCATTTTGTTAACAAAATAATCACTTTGCAAAACTGTGAATAATCCCTTTTAAATTATGCAACCTAGGTTTTGTGATCAAATTTTTTATATATTTTCTTTTTAAGAGGATTGACAATTACAAACATGATTCATTCATTGTTACATGATTGTCTGTCCTACTTATAAAATTCCCATGCGTTTCTCTTTCGTGAACAGGAAAAGTCATAAACAAAACCGTTCACTAAAACTTCCATGTTATTTATATCAATGCAAATTGTTAATTCTTGAAATTATCAATTTATAACGATTAGTTAAAATATAACAACTGTCTGTTGTATGTATGTGACGAGTTGTTAGACAATTGGTGGGTCATTTTCCTTTTACAAAGGACATACTCTCGTAGTGATAATACATTTTTGTTCTGCTGGTGCAACTGTAAATGTAATTGAACGTTATTGATAGGAAAATGTCCTGTTTGTAATGGACTGTTGTGAGTACGCTTCTTCTAAAATTTATCGCCGGTACACGTAAGTATACTTCTTATTTAACATTAGAACTATATAATATTATAGTAAAATATATAATAATATCAGATCATCAAACATAATTGTGACATTATAGTGTATTTCAGTTGATTGGTTTTTCTTGCACTATCAACAAAACTTGCGATTGCGTATTTTCATTTCCGAATGATTATTCAGTAATTGTAAAATACTTTAAAAATTAACAGTGTGTTAATAAACAGTTTTCCCTTAAATAATAGCAGCATTACCATACTCAACTTTTTTAAATCTTAAGGTCCGCAACCTTAACGGTGAGGATTTTGATTTAATACGAAACAATTTTGTTTCCAAAGATAAGACTGTAACGTACACATGCATGTGAAGTTAACTAACGAGATAACATCGCATTTGTTTTCAGCTGACACTGTTCCCAACTTGAAGATGAGTGTCGGTCGTGTTTCTATAGAGGCTTTCAAGCTTTCATGTTTGATTTCTGGTGGGCAAGTTCAACATTTGGAGTTTCAACGAAAATATTCAGTTTGAAACTATTGCCGCAATAGCAATCATCAATAAGACATGTGAATATAAATCAACGGGTAAGGTACAGTGTTTATGTCTGACAGCCAATGAAGTTATCTGTATTATCCCTGTACACCAGAACGAAATAGAGCACTCATGAAGATGTTCCTCTTAAGTGCATGGACATCTGTCTGGAAGCAATATTGTTAATGCAAGTGGTGAGTTAAGGGGTTTGTATACTTCTTTTAATGCTTTTGCTTTGTATGCCTTGGTGTACACGTTAAGTAAATATAATAACAAAGTATATCGGAATATTTCTTTACGCAAAAATAATAAAATTATTTAAATGCGTTTGAAATTCTTAAGTATGTACATGCTGATAAAATATATACATATATATATAGAACACTTTAATTAACACAAGTAAAATTAATGAGGCAAATCAAACAATTGATTTAAATAGGTAATTTATTTAAAACCACACACCTTGAAATGCAGTTCATAAGAAATCAAACATTTGAAACGCTGGTTCATATACCTTCATGATTGTTAATATATTACTGTAGATAATTCGTTGTCATTTTCTATTTTAAAGTATAATGATATGATATGAATATATGCTTTCTAACAATAAAGCAAACATTTCACAAATGATTTGTTTTAATAACATTTTTTATCTTAAATTAGCAATATTGATATTAGGCAAAAGCAATCGCAAAAAATATTACTTTCCGACCTTATAGTTGTATTTTGTCAATTTTAAAAGTCGTGGATACTTCAAAGTCGCCCAGGTTCGGTATTAACTCCTTTAAAGAATATTACTTCCGTTAGAAAGTAAGTTTTCATTTAAGTAATTTCCTTGTTTAACAGCTGACCATTTTTGTTTCAATTGATTACATTTTCTTTCCATGTTAGCGAGCTTCAACTGTTTAGCTAGCATTGTGTGTGGTCCGGATATACGTTTCTGAAAGTACTTATTTCAAGCGTTTAAAAAGAATTTATATTTTTATATGTAGGTTATTCTGTTGCATCGAAAGTGCAGTTTTTAGTAAGAGCAATGTTCCAAAAACTTGGATTGAATTAAACCATTCTAGCACTAGCAGACATATTTTTTTTTCCAATGCAAGTGCTCCCTGCTGATTTAATTTATATGATAGATTGTTGCATTGAATAAAGTCGGAACATGATTAAATAGTAAATATGTTATAACAGATAATGATTACCACAACATTTTCGTTAAAAGTGTACTGCTACACACATAGAATAGGAAAACTTTGTCGAGAGTTACTTACTTTAGTAACTTCAAAAAAGTATGGTTCAGTAGTATGGTTTTACTTCTTCTTGGACTTTAACATGTTCATAATGTCAAATTACCACGTGTGATCTTTAACACAATTTTATTAATGGCAAGCTATAATATTTATGTTTTTATGACAATCTGATTATACTCCTTTAATTGACGTTTCGGCATTATGCCTTTATCAAAACAATGGAAATTATGTTTGAATGGGCTAGATATTTAAGAGGCATACGCTTTTTGACAGAAGAACAAATAATTCGCACTCTTTGGGTTACCTTAATGCGATTTAAAAAAAATACGGAGAGGATGTTTGAACTGCACAATTACTCTATTCAAGTGTTTTTTAATCGCGAGAACAAAACACCCATCGGACAATCGCCACGTTAAAGATCAGATATTATGTTTTGTCTTACGAAATATATGGACGAGCCGATAGCAATAAACGACAAATTAACGTGGAAATTAACGTGGAAAATGCAATTTAGTTTTTAGTAAATGTGGAAATACAAGTGTTCAATTACACAAGATGTTAATTGTATAGTAAGATGTCTCTTAAATGGGTACATTTCCTGACAAAAAGAAACTGGGCTAACTATACTAACTAATGTCAAAATCACATACGTGCTTTGGAATACATTTTTCAAGTATACACTCGTTCGATGTCATAAAACGAAGTATTGTATCCGGACCGATACTAAGCTTATCAAATTATGAAAATGCGATTTCCAATATGTGCGCTTTTATGTTAACCATATTTGTGATAATTGATCAGAGAGGGTTAGGTATCTTATTGGATTATTTTTTTAACATCAGGCACCAGCCCAAAACCTTCCACGGTTATCCACATCTCGGAAGCAGTAACTACGTCTGAGAGATACCAATACATTAGCTTTGGAAATGAAAGACTGATTACAACTTCTGTAATTGAAGGTTTGTCACATACAATCGATCATATATTTCCATTATTCGTTTACAGTTTGTCATCAAACACGTTTTCTAACGCTTTTCATGGTTATCAATATTCTGGTTACTTCGAATTTTTATTTAAATAGACATATTCACAAAATTTAAGAAAACCCAGATATGTGTACACCTCTTAAACATTCTTATTAATATTTTGTTATCGTCTTTAACTAAACTTAGTTGGACTGTAATATGCTATATTGAATATTTTAAAGTTTGAAAAGAGCTCAGCTACCAACATTCCTCATTAATTGATACCAGTTTAAATATCTGCCTACTTGCAAAGATAATAAATAATAATGGTGCATGGAAACTTTAGTCTGATTGAATGTCTGCTTTGATATCTCACATGTGTTAACAAAAAACTCACGAATCATCGGCAAAAAATGGTTGAATAATTTCTGGTTAATTAATGCTAAATTAAAGGTATGTATTCGTTGGCCTTGAATAAAGCACCGGTCATGTTGAAAGGAAGATCTCAATAATTATTGAGGGCCAGGTTAAATATTTCGCGCTACTACCTTCCAAGGTGGGTTTATTCATCCGGAAAATTTCTGCAAGCCGGGAGCCACCACCTTTATACTCAAAATAGACTATGTCGGAACATAGTGTAATGCAACCTAGGATAAAACGATATTCGACAGTTCAATCTTCTTTCAATATATACAAAAATATTTGTCGAAGAGCGGGATGGGAGGTGAGATTTACCGATAGCAGGTAAGTATTTAATAATTAAAATGAATTTTACTTTAAAAATGTGTTTTAATGCCATAATACGTTACCTGCTATCTAATAACTGAATTTGCAGCTGCGGTGGGAAGGTTTGCGTATAGCTCCCCAATCCCCATCACAGCAGAACTCATAACAAGAGTTATTAGCTAATGATAGCAGAACCCATAACCAGGGTTATCAGTTAATCTTCGTTAGTACGGTATTGACTTTGACTCCTCGGATAAGAGTAAGTATGTCTATGTCGTAAAAGACAAAACCGTTTGTGAAAGCCAAAGGAGGCCCAACACATACAAGTTGTCTTGTTGGCACTCCAGAGAACGATGATATAAAAGAGGAAAATGTGGTCGGATTCCTCCAGAAAGCATCTTGGAGCACGTCATAGAGTAGGGTGTGATAATATAAGCCCACAAAGCTGACAGAGCTCGTAAGTCATGAGGTCTCCTCGTAATTCATGCGGTCTGCTCTTAAAAAGGGACAAATCTCTAGATAAGAGAGAAGAGTAAGCCTTTTTTAGTCGAGGCTACCCAACTAAAAATAGAAGTCGCAGACACATCCTTCACCCATTTTTGGGGGAATGAACAGTCTCTTGCGAGAACCTCGAATTGACTTAACTCTGCTGAGATAGAACTTCAAAGCCCCGACTGGGCAGATGAGTATATCTTCATCTTCAAGAAAAACTTGGGAACTTGAAGCGTTAGAAGCCATAGAGGGGAGTTGATTTTTAGCAAGGAATCCTGGCTGACACAACAAATTGACGGAGCAATTGGATAAAAACGAAGATGGCCGTCTTCGATAGAAAGAGCATGAATTTTACTTCTCCGTTTGGCTGAAAAGAAGTAAAATGCTCTTCTAGTTTAGGAACTGGTAAGAAGCCTTGGTTTTGGTACAGTTCGTGGATGACTTTTTCCGAGCCATCGTCAATGATGACTCATCATAAGAACCGTCCATAGGCCATCATGTTACACACGGCCCTAATCTTTCATAAAGTCGATACATTTGCGGAAAAGCTCACGTCGGTGTTTATAAGAGAAGCACGTGAACTGGACAATCGCCGTTTTGCAACAACTATAACTTCCTCTGTCTACTGTCTCGTACTATTTTAGTCTCGAGTTGCACACTATACCCAACGATGTATCGTATGTTCTATATAAGTATTTTCACGACAAAACTATGGGGATTCTTAAATTTCATAACTATTCAAGTACATTTATTTATTTCTTAATTAAATACTGAAATTAGTTTTTTTCCTGTAAAATTCGTATCTAGATCGAAAATGTATACATATTATCGAATTTAATTTTTATAAGGGCATCGGTATTAATTGTTTTTATGTATTTTATTAATATGACATTTATACCGAGTCAAAGAAAACGCTATCTTATAAATAACGGCCAATTTTCGTTGAAATTGTGTGAACTTTGTAATATTAAAAAAAAACAATGAACACTTTTTTAAGTGTCGCGTAAAACTGTCCATAGATCAATCGATCTCGATTCATAAAGACGTTTTTGACACTCGTCTTAAGCAGCCTGTTTTACCGATTTTCGTCTTTTTGAAAAAGTACTTGAATGAAAATAAATGCAAAACTGTAAAAGTGTAAATATTAATTGTAAATTTTAAACATATTTTAATATGTCATTTGAATCGATCTCGATACCTCTAAAAGCAAACAACTAAAGTGGTACAACTTCAGCACGATGGTATTTGAATTTGGTCAGTAGTTTAATCTCAAGTAATATGTATTTTATGATGTTTCTTAGTCATTAGTTCTGTTCTGCTGTTTGGTATATTGTTTGATACGTATATTTTTATTTAACTATTTTCATTTTGTTAACAAAATAATCACTTTGCAAAACTGTGAATAATCCCTTTTAAATTATGCAACCTAGGTTTTGTGATCAAATTTTTTATATATTTTCTTTTTAAGAGGATTGACAATTACAAACATGATTCATTCATTGTTACATGATTGTCTGTCCTACTTATAAAATTCCCATGCGTTTCTCTTTCGTGAACAGGAAAAGTCATAAACAAAACCGTTCACTAAAACTTCCATGTTATTTATATCAATGCAAATTGTTAATTCTTGAAATTATCAATTTATAACGATTAGTTAAAATATAACAACTGTCTGTTGTATGTATGTGACGAGTTGTTAGACAATTGGTGGGTCATTTTCCTTTTACAAAGGACATACTCTCGTAGTGATAATACATTTTTGTTCTGCTGGTGCAACTGTAAATGTAATTGAACGTTATTGATAGGAAAATGTCCTGTTTGTAATGGACTGTTGTGAGTACGCTTCTTCTAAAATTTATCGCCGGTACACGTAAGTATACTTCTTATTTAACATTAGAACTATATAATATTATAGTAAAATATATAATAATATCAGATCATCAAACATAATTGTGACATTATAGTGTATTTCAGTTGATTGGTTTTTCTTGCACTATCAACAAAACTTGCGATTGCGTATTTTCATTTCCGAATGATTATTCAGTAATTGTAAAATACTTTAAAAATTAACAGTGTGTTAATAAACAGTTTTCCCTTAAATAATAGCAGCATTACCATACTCAACTTTTTTAAATCTTAAGGTCCGCAACCTTAACGGTGAGGATTTTGATTTAATACGAAACAATTTTGTTTCCAAAGATAAGACTGTAACGTACACATGCATGTGAAGTTAACTAACGAGATAACATCGCATTTGTTTTCAGCTGACACTGTTCCCAACTTGAAGATGAGTGTCGGTCGTGTTTCTATAGAGGCTTTCAAGCTTTCATGTTTGATTTCTGGTGGGCAAGTTCAACATTTGGAGTTTCAACGAAAATATTCAGTTTGAAACTATTGCCGCAATAGCAATCATCAATAAGACATGTGAATATAAATCAACGGGTAAGGTACAGTGTTTATGTCTGACAGCCAATGAAGTTATCTGTATTATCCCTGTACACCAGAACGAAATAGAGCACTCATGAAGATGTTCCTCTTAAGTGCATGGACATCTGTCTGGAAGCAATATTGTTAATGCAAGTGGTGAGTTAAGGGGTTTGTATACTTCTTTTAATGCTTTTGCTTTGTATGCCTTGGTGTACACGTTAAGTAAATATAATAACAAAGTATATCGGAATATTTCTTTACGCAAAAATAATAAAATTATTTAAATGCGTTTGAAATTCTTAAGTATGTACATGCTGATAAAATATATACATATATATATAGAACACTTTAATTAACACAAGTAAAATTAATGAGGCAAATCAAACAATTGATTTAAATAGGTAATTTATTTAAAACCACACACCTTGAAATGCAGTTCATAAGAAATCAAACATTTGAAACGCTGGTTCATATACCTTCATGATTGTTAATATATTACTGTAGATAATTCGTTGTCATTTTCTATTTTAAAGTATAATGATATGATATGAATATATGCTTTCTAACAATAAAGCAAACATTTCACAAATGATTTGTTTTAATAACATTTTTTATCTTAAATTAGCAATATTGATATTAGGCAAAAGCAATCGCAAAAAATATTACTTTCCGACCTTATAGTTGTATTTTGTCAATTTTAAAAGTCGTGGATACTTCAAAGTCGCCCAGGTTCGGTATTAACTCCTTTAAAGAATATTACTTCCGTTAGAAAGTAAGTTTTCATTTAAGTAATTTCCTTGTTTAACAGCTGACCATTTTTGTTTCAATTGATTACATTTTCTTTCCATGTTAGCGAGCTTCAACTGTTTAGCTAGCATTGTGTGTGGTCCGGATATACGTTTCTGAAAGTACTTATTTCAAGCGTTTAAAAAGAATTTATATTTTTATATGTAGGTTATTCTGTTGCATCGAAAGTGCAGTTTTTAGTAAGAGCAATGTTCCAAAAACTTGGATTGAATTAAACCATTCTAGCACTAGCAGACATATTTTTTTTCCAATGCAAGTGCTCCCTGCTGATTTAATTTATATGATAGATTGTTGCATTGAATAAAGTCGGAACATGATTAAATAGTAAATATGTTATAACAGATAATGATTACCACAACATTTTCGTTAAAAGTGTACTGCTACACACATAGAATAGGAAAACTTTGTCGAGAGTTACTTACTTTAGTAACTTCAAAAAAGTATGGTTCAGTAGTATGGTTTTACTTCTTCTTGGACTTTAACATGTTCATAATGTCAAATTACCACGTGTGATCTTTAACACAATTTTATTAATGGCAAGCTATAATATTTATGTTTTTATGACAATCTGATTATACTCCTTTAATTGACGTTTCGGCATTATGCCTTTATCAAAACAATGGAAATTATGTTTGAATGGGCTAGATATTTAAGAGGCATACGCTTTTTGACAGAAGAACAAATAATTCGCACTCTTTGGGTTACCTTAATGCGATTTAAAAAAAATACGGAGAGGATGTTTGAACTGCACAATTACTCTATTCAAGTGTTTTTTAATCGCGAGAACAAAACACCCATCGGACAATCGCCACGTTAAAGATCAGATATTATGTTTTGTCTTACGAAATATATGGACGAGCCGATAGCAATAAACGACAAATTAACGTGGAAATTAACGTGGAAAATGCAATTTAGTTTTTAGTAAATGTGGAAATACAAGTGTTCAATTACACAAGATGTTAATTGTATAGTAAGATGTCTCTTAAATGGGTACATTTCCTGACAAAAAGAAACTGGGCTAACTATACTAACTAATGTCAAAATCACATACGTGCTTTGGAATACATTTTTCAAGTATACACTCGTTCGATGTCATAAAACGAAGTATTGTATCCGGACCGATACTAAGCTTATCAAATTATGAAAATGCGATTTCCAATATGTGCGCTTTTATGTTAACCATATTTGTGATAATTGATCAGAGAGGGTTAGGTATCTTATTGGATTATTTTTTTAACATCAGGCACCAGCCCAAAACCTTCCACGGTTATCCACATCTCGGAAGCAGTAACTACGTCTGAGAGATACCAATACATTAGCTTTGGAAATGAAAGACTGATTACAACTTCTGTAATTGAAGGTTTGTCACATACAATCGATCATATATTTCCATTATTCGTTTACAGTTTGTCATCAAACACGTTTTCTAACGCTTTTCATGGTTATCAATATTCTGGTTACTTCGAATTTTTATTTAAATAGACATATTCACAAAATTTAAGAAAACCCAGATATGTGTACACCTCTTAAACATTCTTATTAATATTTTGTTATCGTCTTTAACTAAACTTAGTTGGACTGTAATATGCTATATTGAATATTTTAAAGTTTGAAAAGAGCTCAGCTACCAACATTCCTCATTAATTGATACCAGTTTAAATATCTGCCTACTTGCAAAGATAATAAATAATAATGGTGCATGGAAACTTTAGTCTGATTGAATGTCTGCTTTGATATCTCACATGTGTTAACAAAAAACTCACGAATCATCGGCAAAAAATGGTTGAATAATTTCTGGTTAATTAATGCTAAATTAAAGGTATGTATTCGTTGGCCTTGTTCGTAATATACATTGATGTACACAACAGTAAACAAAATAAACTATTTTAAGTTAATGTTCGAAACTTATTATTTGATGTGCGATGTTCATAGATATAAATTGAGTTCGCGTCATGTACCATATTTCCGCTTAAAATGGTCCATATGAGGTGGAGTACCCGTTCCGATTTCCCTTGTGGCGTGGTTTTTACCGCCCATTATGCCATTCAGGAAAATATCTGTACTAGTTGTATCTACTCTATGGCATTTGATATTACATGCCATTTTTCAATCAACATAGTGAGTTTGTTTTTTCCTTCACGACACGCGTCCGCACGGTCTATGACATTTTTATTACCCATAAGACAAAACATAAATAATGGTCAATCCATATCTCATAAAACTGCTATTCATGAACATGCGAACACGCACCATTTTACGTTTAAAGCCGGATAATAATTCCTTTACACTAATGAATAATACGTTTCTAATACAAAACATAAGCAATACCTACACAGATTTGGCCGATAATATTAAATTATATGTTTAAAACATATTAGAATGAGAGTTTTTGTTTTTTAAGAAAATAGTTTATGGAGCAATAAATAAACCATATATGTGCTTCAATCTAGACATGAAAATGTCACTTTGTTTTGTATATATTGCAAAACACATCTACGTGTTCAATTGAACATGATAATATGACTTGCATAAAAACTATTTACAAACAATATCAAAATAATTATTTATGTTTCATAAACATTCAGTTAAACCAACGTCATTGTTCGTTAACTAGGAATGGGATAAAAATACGTAAATATGCATCACGAATTCAGAGCTCACATGCTAATATTTCATATGAACACAAGAAAGTCGTTAATGTTTTTTATTTCGATTAGACTTGTATTAGATGTATACGATGGATTGTCTTTTTTTATATATAGAAAAACCGGAAAGCGCCAATATCACCACGACAGGCAATGCAAACAATACGGCAGAAATTAATCGTCAAGAAAGTGATAAAAAACCTGCCTGTAAGTAAAAGAAAGTCTTATGTGTCACTTAATGTATAGTTTAACAGCCGCAGAATGCTTTTTTATCAAATGGGCGTTACCAAGTTACATAAAAAGTGTATGGTGGCTTTATAAAAAGTAATTGTATGTCCTAATTGGTTTCATAGCCAGGATGTTTAAGACTGTGATTTGCAAATTCATTAAGTGATTTAGTGCGCTTAGAAATTAAAACCAAGTTTAGATTGAAAACTTGAAGAAGCTAGACAACAGTCCAATATGAGTTCATTTTTAAATACAAGGTTTTGTTCTTGTAGAGTAACGTATCAAACAACATTTTATTTGTGTTAATTTTTTACAAAGTTGCATTCTAAAGCACGTATATCATATATTATTTATTAACGATATATTTATGCACCTTAAAACTGTAAAAATGACACCAAGCATTTTAGCTTTATTAAAAAGAAGTACTGTCTACGTAATGTTCTTTACAGCAATGTCGAACAGACAGTTTATGATCATAATGGCAGTTGTGGGTGTAGCGATTGTTATTGGAACTAATGCGTCCATCTGCACCTATTGGAGAATGAAAAACCGTTCAAGAGGTACGTATTGTTTGAATATGATCGACATAAGTAGTTATCATTCATATTTCATGTTACAATATATACCGAACATGTATGATTCATGAATACTATGTTTATGAGCTGTTAATATCCCGTGTGTGTTCTTAGTAGAAGCCAAATAAAATATTACTAAAATATTTAATACGACAGTAGAACCACAATCCTCGACGATAATGCTGAGCGATATAGAGACGACCACAGAAGAGAACACAGACGTTCATTATTATGAAATAGAGGACACACCAAGTCATTTCAGTTATGACGGTTCCACCGTGCCTAAATCACTTAACACAATAGAAGCAATAGACCACTTCGAAAATATCTCACAAGTTCAGTACAAAAATATTGCCTTAACGTCAACAACTGAACTCACCAATATGATCCAGATAAATACAAAGGGACACGAAGACAACACCTTGCAAACACGCGTCATTGACAAAATAATATTTACCAGATACCGTGCAAACTCAGTACAGAGGCCTCTGCATCCAATAGCAGCAACATCTTAAGAACAGCACAAGTACATGGTGGTTTTATGACATTAGTCGATATCAACATTTTTGGCGGTAAGAGAACACTTAATTAAACAATCCGTGTAGCATACAGAGAAAGAATATGGTACTGTTTTGCTTTTTTCGTTGCGTCTTTCTGTCTTTACGGATGTCAAGAAATCTATAAATACTCAAAATATCAATTTATATGTTCGCTAAAGCACACATGTCACTAATATTTAAAACAGTATTATTGACAAAAATAAGCATACACAGTAAACGCAGATCATCTGTTACAGAAATCACGTGTTTAGCAGTTCAAAGAACATCTGAGTTTGGTTTGTGATTGTGAAACGAGCACGTGGTTATGTTTGTGATTTCTGACTGATGAAAATCAATCCTTTAGCAATAGCTGAAAAGAGGTTTAAACTTTCCGAATCAAATTACGTATTTGTCTTTTGCAATTTAGCAATAACGATCCACGTCATAGGGCATTTTTCCCGCCGAAGGAATATTTTTAAAATTCTTAAGTTCATAATGCTATTGTTCATGTTTAATACACAAACATTTCAATAAAATATATTGTTTAAAGTGAAAGATCGAAATGTAATTGCACCGGTGGCAAATAAAATATATTTTCAAAATTTATCAATCCCAAAAGGCAAAACATATATTTTCAGGTGCTTTTGCGGATTCAGATGGCCCTCACGATCCACCTTGCAACAGGTCAGTCTTGAACATTTGTTAAACAAATAATGTGATGCTTTGCCTATGTCAACCTGTTCTTTTATCGTGAGCAGATGATAGCAAATATTATTTTAAAACCACAAAAAATGCCAAATGTGTTTACATGTCTGATTATTTAAACATATGTTACATTACGATATATTGTTTACGCCTTTTTTATCAAATCGTATGTTAAACTATTTAAAATCGCTTCGCTTAAAGACAATACAAGACGTATCTTATGCGTACTCAACCGTATATAAATAATAAGTGTTTGCATTGGTTTGAAAACGATTGTTTGATACGATGATACTATTTTAGGATCAACATGAAATGCTGTCATTACGAAAATCTTGACCCAACCGGACGGGATGGAAACTCACAGTACACCACACTGGTTTGAAGCATGAATAAAACCAAATAAATATCCGTATGGTGTTTTGATTTTCTGTTGATTGAAGATTTTAATTATTTATTATTTATTTATGCAACTTTATTTTTCTTTGATACCGTGGAATTTAAAGTTTTCAACGGAATAGAACATTGTTTTGTATTTATATACATATAAATAAGCGGCATCGTATGTATCCTTGCGGCAAGCCTCGCCGTAAAAATATGCTTAGCCTTTCCTGATATATTACAAAAAGATCAGGCAGTAACCTGTTATTCTATATATATGACTAACGATAATTATCTTGTATGCTTGTATTATACTCACAACAACTGACTGACTTCTGATTTAAGTTTAAGCGCTAGATTCGGGAGATTTAGAAGGCAATAAAAGAAAATGTACCAATATTGTTCACAACAGAAACATAGATATCATCTCTTTTCTTATTTCAAACGTTTCCCTTTATGTGGTGTGTGGTATTCTTTAACAACCGCGACCTTTCCTCTATCACGTTGAGTCACTTAATCTAAACAATGCACAATTGAATTATATGCTGACTTTATATACTGACTTCATGGACAATGTGCTGTACCTGCATCTTTATTTTGTCACAATCTTCAATTATACTGTACAATGACTTCAACACCATTTTATTAAAGATTAAAATCCTGACCACAATATGTATACCATGTATGTTTAACCATATGTACATCAGAAAAATAAACTGTTCATCGTTTTATGTTTCTAATACTTTTGTTTCATACTAAAAATAACACCTTACTCATAGTCACGAGTGAATTTGTTATTCTCAATTCCCAAAATACTATCAAATCCTCATTATCAACAACATAATCATAATCATCATCATAATGATCATCAACATCAATTCATCATTATTATCCACGTTAAACTAAACAGTTAATTTTTTCTTATAAAAAAATAACAACAACAAATTAGTGTGTCTTTGTATTTGACAGAGCTTACGACACATTCATGCAATAAACAATAATTCTGTATTTAATGTGCAACAGAAATTGAAGTCAATGGTACCGCTTAGTTGAAGAGTCTAAAGACGCCCGTAAACGTTGGTACATTCTTCTCATATATCTTACGAACTGACAGGATACCAAACCAATTATTTATGGCACATCGTTATACGTATAATTTAAAGTGCACATGTGTGACATGCGCATATTGCATTAATACACACCAGACGTTAAACGTTAACCTAAAAGCATACAAGTACACACTTTAACCCTTTAACCACATAATTCAAAAGCACAAGTCCAAAGTCGCGATGCGCCGACCATCCACCCGCTACCCGCCGATGCTCAAAGCGCACACAGGACGCCCCGAATACCCATGCGCCGCGCAAAAGTGCACAGAGAGAAGCATACGTTTTGTTTAAAGAAGCTGCGATATTTACAAGATGCATCCATTACCATCAATTAATGGAAGTGCACATGATTTCATGTACACCTAAACAATAATCATAGTAATGAATAATTCAGGTTCAATCACAATAACTTTTCTGTTCTTCCTTTTTTCTTTAAATTGCACAGGTGGCGTACGAGGACCCATGGCTCAAGCCCGATGTCTTGGCGCCTTAATCACCTCCTGAAACCTCTAATTTTAGAGAAATCTAAAAATAAGCAGCTATAACTATATCTTAAACATCAGGTATTATTTTCGAAAACCATGTAAATACCGCATGGTAACATTCATGTTCAAATCAACACAATTAACAAACACCAAAGCAGCCCGTATGCACATTGGACATCGACAAAACAAACAAATTAACAAAACCATAACAACCATAAACATATACTTCTAAATAGGGTAGTTGAATCATCAGTTATTGAATAATTATATGTTCATATGACGAAATTTTGCAACAGCTGCATTAAACACCCACATCTAACCAGTCACAACAAAACGAAACAAAATAAAGTTATCGTCATAAAATATAGAAAATAAGAAATAAGAGCGGGCACCAAAGGATGACTTATGCCACCTAAAAACGCTTGGTAGAAGTTATGAGCTTTTTTCGAAACCTAAACGCAGATTTCGAAACCTAAACGCGGACCCTAAGTTCAAGGTCAAGGTCATAGGGGTCAAAATTTGTGTGCGTTTGGAAAGGCCATGTCCATATACACATGCATGCCAAATATGAAATTGCTATCTGAAGCAACATAGAAGTTGTGAGCATTTTTCGAAATTTAAACGCAAAGTGTGACGAACAGACGGACAGACGGACGGCAGACGGACAGACGGACGGACAGACGGACGGACAGTCCGATCACTATATGCCCTCCTTCGGAGGCATAAAATGTCTTAGAATATCAAAATAAATCAGAAAGCCACATAAACTACAGAGCGGAGACTATGCTATATCCTTGAAATGAACTAAGTGACCCCGTGACCTAGTTTTTGACCCGGCATGACCCATATTCAAAATTTACCCAGATATTATCTTGATATAACTTCTGACCAAGTTTGGTAAAGCTCAGATGAAAACTACTTCTATTAGAGAGCGGACACCATGCTAAATCCTTGAAATGCACTAAGTGATCCCGTGACCTAGTTCTTGACCCTGCATGACCCATATTCGAACTTGAGCTAGATATTGTCTTGATACAACGTCTGACAAAGTTTGGTAAAGATCAGATGAAAACTACTTCAATTAAAGAGCGGGCACCATGCTTAATCCTTGAAACGCACTAAGCGACCCCGTTACCTAGTTTTTGACCCGGCATGACCCATATTCGAACTTGACCTAGATATTGTCTAGATACAACTTCTGACCAAGTTTGGTAAAGATCGGATGAAAACTATTTAAATTAGAGAACGGACACGAAAAGTGTGACAGACTGACAGACTGACAGACAGACTGACAGACAGACTTGACAGACAGACTGACAGACAGACTGACAGACTGACGGACAGTGCGAAAACTATATACCCCCTTTTCTTCGAAAGGGAGCATAAAAACTGGTTACATTAAACGTTCAGTACGAAATAAAATAAATGATCAATATATATGGCCGAAGAATTATCTTGAGGAAGTGAGAGTCTAAAGTATGATACACCTCAATTAGCATTGACACTTGCATTTAAAGCACTATATGAACTTAATAATGGAACAAAATAATCAATGAAACTTCAGACTTTGACATTCATCCATTCACAGTAAAAGAATCGTGTCTCGTTATGATTCCGTCTCACATCAACTAAATAAGTGAACTGAAAATAAACTAATTAACAACTTCTATCATTTCAATATTACATGTAATTTTTACACACACATGTTCATTCAGGTGCGCGAGGGCGGTTGTATCACCCTTTTATTCTCCTTCCCCATAACTTATGCCTGTCAAATACACTGCTCGAATCGCTCATAAGATTCGCAACTCATCAAAACACAAAACGAGAAACCCACGAATTTTTCGCGCTAAAACATAAACGAGAAACCCGTGCATTATTCGTTTAAAAACATGGCCGTGCTTTCTCTTCTGAATAACGATACCAATAAAATACGATACCGTTTTTATCAAAAAGAGGAATATTTTGATTTGCATGCACGATTAAAACTGGTTAAAAAGCATGATACATAAAAGTTAGAATACATTTAACGATGGCTAAATATGATTTATACAGTCTACTCTCGTTATCTCGACATCGAATATCTCGATATTCTCGATATGTCGAAGTCAGCTAAATTTCCCAACCTTTTTCCTTCTTTATCTATATGAATAAACATCGCATATCTCGATTTTCGTTATGTCGAATATTTCGATATCTCGATATAAAAATTTGGCCCGATTCCCGAATTTACACGTGCTAACTGTGGTTTATCTCGAAGTGCGAATAACTGCCCCAGTGTCCATTCTACACATAGATGGTGACGTCACTACGTGTCAGTAAGACCGGTGTGACACAATGTCCCAGTGTTCGCAAAGGTGAGCATTTTTTCTTTGATACTTCACCGTCCCGCTTCGCCCGGCTGCTCCCGATACTGTGCGGTAGATAATTGATCCGTTCATTGCATCAATGGCCACACGTGTGTAATGTCGTTAGCCATTAACACTTGAGTAAAGCCTGTCACTATATATATATATCTTTATTGACTCAAATTTCTGAAGATGTACATGATACAAACAAACGATACAAAAATAGCACAAATACACACGACAGTCAGTAAGTAGAGATTAAGTCAAATTGTTATAAATATATGTATACATGTAAATACATAGATAGTTTCCAAGCATGGCCCTTGGTTATCGCAAAGGTGTACTTTATTGCTCAGTTCTTTGAACGCGTCATATTGGTACCCTAATCAGCGCCCTGTGCACTTCACTAATAAAAACTATAGCGAAATTTGGAAGTGCCAGGTTTAGGGTTTGACGACATGCGTGGAGTTCTCTTGATGACTTTACCGCGAGTACCGATTGTAGAAAATTGGCGCAGTTAATCAGCAACTCTGGATAGAGTTATATAGGTATCAAGTCTGATATGACGTCGTCAATCATTCCCATGAGGTACAGCACCAGTGCTGCAGGTTCTGCGTTTTTAAGTGTTCGTGCAGTGGTGCGCTTAGTGGCCGAACGGTTTCTATGAACGCTTCTAGATGTGTCGGCGAGTCTTTAAAGGGGCACTCAAAAAGTGCGTGTACCACTTCGATGTGCATGTACTGGTGTGTGCACTTTGAGCATAAAACGGGTTGTACAGGAGTATTTTTGCAACATAAACGAGCAACTTCATGAGCGATAGGCTGTCTTGGCGGATCTTCGAGACTCTCCATATGGTATCCGGTTCCAGGTTATTGTGAACTTCTTTGAAAAGCGAAAATTCTTTATGTTGTTCGAGCCTCATTCGCCATTGACTGGTTTCGTTTTGGCGCACTGCCTTTTTACATACAGATTTCCATTTCTCTATTGACGGGAATAAACTGTTGGTTTTAAAGCTCGCGAAGTAGTCTTCAAGGTGATATGTCTGAAGAATTTTCACAATTTCTGGAATAAAGCTAATTTTCCGGTTTTCGCACAAATCAAACTTACACAGTCTTAGAATGAAAAGCATATGGCACGGTTCGTCTGAAGGGGCGTGGCATAGTGAGTCAAGGAACGCTAACTTGTGTAAGTCGATAATCGCTACGATGGATGTCATTCCCGCAAGGCCGAGAACCATGTCTGAGCGCGTGAGGTGGGGGAGACCTTGGGCACGTTTAAAACAAAAGTGGTGGGCTACCTCGAGTTGTTGCATGTCGGCAATGGAGATACTGTTCCACAGCTCGCAGCCAAACAGCGCTCTGGGAATGACTGCGGTCTTGTACAGTTTAATCGCGGTGTTTGGGTTTGCTCCGGACCTTCCGGACACTTTCTGGAAGAGGGAAAGGAACGTGCCTCAAATTGTCTGTTTCACAGCGTCAATGTCGTAAGGGTATTTTCCACTGATCGACTGGATTATACCTAAATGTTTGTAATTTGCCGCTTCAGGTATTTGTGTGGAGTTATATGCAATCTGGAGAGTGGGTACTGCTTCGGACCGTTTTCGGCCAATGGCCATAACGGCACACTTGGAAGCGTTGTATGTGAAACGCCACTTGTTGGCGTATGAGTTGCACTTCTCCACAAGTTCGTTTAAGCCGCGGCGCGAAAGCGACAGGAGTACTACGTTATCAGCTTGGGTTGGGGAACATAAAGACTGGTCGCCGATCTTAAAGCCGTATGGGGATGACGTGAGTTCATTTAGCAGGTCGTTTATGTAGACGATGTAAAAGAATGGTGCACATATGCTGCCCTGACGGGTGCCCTGTTCAATCGGGAAGGGTTCCGAGACAAATCCACGTGAGAGTACACGACTTGTGCAAATTTGGAGTGACTCAAAGATAACTCGGAGTAACTTGCCACGGACACCAAGCTGGTGAAGTTTGTAAACCAGTCCGTTGATGCAGACTTTGTCGAATGCTGACTGAGCGTCTAGATAACATGCGTGGAGGCTGCTATCACGTTCGGAGCAGTAGTCGCGAGCATCTTGTAGCATGTATGATACCATTTTGCAGTTTTTGTTTTTCTGGAACCCGTATTGTACCTTATTGAGTTGAGACCACGCTGATGTGTTTTCTAAGCGTTTCATTAGCAGCTTTTCAAATAGTTTTGCGACCACTGGAATAAGAGATCTAGCCCAATTGCTGTTGGGGTCAGTCGGATGCTTCCCCTTTCCTTTATGCAGGGTGACAATAAGACCATGTTTGAAACCGTTAGGTACTTGGCAGTGGGTCAATATCGAGTTGAAGACTTTGACAAGACCCTCTGTTAAGTTTGGGCCGCCATATTTCAGATGTTCATATGTGATGTTGTCGAGTGATTCGCTTTTGTTGTTTGGTAGTTCCTAAATTCCCAAAATTGTTTTAAGAAGCGTTTGTATGTCCGTTTTGAGACGCATTTTTCAGCCGCAGAACTTATGCATCGGACTATATGGGAGTACGTCTCATTGACGTCTGTGTAGTCCAACTGAGTCGAGCGCAGGTGCTCACTTATGGCGTTCTTGTATTCATTGATTTCATTGGAGTTTGACCAACGGTATGTCACCCTTGGTAGTGCTTGAGAAGAACATGTTTCATCTTGGCTGATATCGATAGAGAGGCTGATAAAGACTGGGAGATGGCAAGAAACGTTCAGTGGTGCATCAGGTATGACCCCGCAGCTGTTGACTGTATGTGATAAACGTTCGTCTAGTTGTACATGGTCAATGCGCGAGGGATTGGCGTCATTGTAAGGGTAAAACGTAAATGGGGGACCACAGCATGACACTGTGTCCGTAGCAACATATAAATGGAGAGATTTAGCAAGTTCCGTAACGTACATATCACGGGATCGGAGATGAGTGGTGACGTCTGATCTGAGAAATCTGGCGTTGACGTCGCCCATAATGAGGATGTAATTAGATTCGGTGTGCACAGTACATATGCCCCATAGTTGGTCCACTGAGCTTTTGAAGCTGCTAATATCGTGGTTAGCTGCAGGGAGGTAGACTTGTAGTATGAGAATTGAGATGGAGCTGCAGTATTTGCGTATGGCTGCAATTCTGTCGCTGTATGTGTCTACGATTTCAATCAGGTTATGAAGATCTTTATGCCACGTGATTGCGACGCCACCTTTCCCGAAGTAACGACCATTGGCGTATGCTGGGTCGGCGCATGTGATGGTACTTGCACGATAATTTGTGTCAATACTGTTTACAATGTAAGCGTTGTTGTCGCGGAGCCAATGTTCAGAGATGCCTCATATAGATATTCGTTTGGTGTTCAATTCTTTAAGTAAATACGGGATGGCTGTCATTATGCCTGTAGCGTTAAATGAAAGTAGGCGAAGATCCAAGTTATTTTGTGTAAGAACTATTGTGGTTTGTTTCGTTCCGGAAGCGACGCACGTATTTCTTGCGCTGAATCCATGGGCGGCATGATATGCCTTCTGGCCAAGTGATACTTTCGTCAATTTTCTCAGCCTGCTCGTTTCCCACTACAATTTGAGCAACTGTGCAGTCGTCGCGAGATGTTACAAGGAATTTGACAGATCTATATGTTATTCTCATATCATTTGTGAGAAAGTCTACTAGGCCTTCAAGATCGCTGTCTAGGCAGATGCCCTTTATAACGTGGGAATTGTGATGCTTTCTAGCTACTGTGCTGAAGCGACCGCGACCCCGGTTTGTTGCTGGAAGCCATCCAGTTGCGTGGCAACATAGATATCATGTTGTGAGGTGTCCTGTAGGTTGTGTGAGTCGGGCCGCTCGATTACTGTTTGGTTGGGAACTGGGCTGCTAGTTACAAGCAGATGCTCTGATGGAGGTAGTGTATCGATGAGTATTTCGCGTGATTTGCGCGCTCCTGTGGTGTTGTGTTGTTCCATTGAGCAGGGATTCATAGCTCTAGGAGGTGGTTTCAGGCGCACAGTCTGCGTGATTTCGGTCAAGCGTGACATTGTCTTTGTGTTGATGCTTATGTCTGCTGGAGAAACTTCTCGTGTTCTTAATTTTTGAGCATGTAGACCAGCCGCACTGGTTTCCGCGACAATAATATGGGCGGATGTTGTTGAGCACGCGCATGTTGGTTTGATGCCGCAGAGCCTTAGACTATCTTGGAAGCTGTTACACACTCTATCAAGCTTAGAGCTAATTGTCGATGTGGACTTTTCGAAAACCGATTCTTTCGCCGTAATTGTCAGAGGCAATTTTATGTTCACATTGATTGAGACGTGTATGAACAGATTTCAGTGCTGATTCGTGTTCCTACTTACTTATAGTGTCGCCAGTGGAGCGCGTAATGTCGTCTTGAAGCCTTTGCGTCAAATCGTTTAACATTATTTATTACTGTTTTTAATTGAGGTTTCAGCATCCTTTAACTGTCCGATGCAAATAGAGTTGTCGCTTACCGTTGTTTGTAGAGTAGAAATGTTATCCGAAAGAGTGTTTTTTCAAGTTTCATTAGTGTTCGTGATATGGCTACAATTCCATTTGACAGAACCAGGTGTTCGCTATTCGAATTGCTTACGTCGAGATGCTTGCTATGATGTTTGAACATGACTGCAATTCTGACTTTACTGTGTGAAGATCGTTATGTAACGTGTTTATGTTCTCGTTTACTTTGCACATATTGCTTTTCAGTACCGTAACTTCTGCTTTCAGAAACGCATCAGTCTCTTTAAGGTTGATCATGTTCAGATCTTGGGTTTGGTTTCGAGCTGGTGTTTGTTGTGAATTGACTATCAGTTCGTGCTGGGAACGGTATAGATCGTCGACGTCAGTAACATTTCCATCTAGGAACTTCTGAAGTAGGTAGCAGTCTTCGGCGTACTTTTTCGGGCCGTTAGCTCCGCGGCGTTCCTTCAGACTTCCGGTTGGGCAGTTTTCACATAGACGCGCTCGTCGAGATAAGTCTTGGCGGTATTGTGGCAGAGGGCTGTCGTTGTTGTCTGACATGTCTAGTAGTTTATATATGTATGCGTCTTTCACCCAACCAAAGAGTTCATTGTTAAGGCGATCAAAGACGACGGCGTCAACTTGAAAGGATGATTCCAGGATCTGCGATATGAGTGATTGCGAAATTCTTCAACGTTTTGACTAGATTGACTTATTTGTCCGCATTGAATATCTGGTGAGGACTGGTAACTTTGCACAGGATTCAGTGTCGTAAAGCACAGGTTATCCCCCGTGAGTGACATGCTTTCGTATTGATCCGCTATACTTCACCGTCCCGCTTCGCCCGGCTGCTCCCGATACTGTGCGGTAGATAATTATTCCGTTAATTGCATCAATGACCACACGTGTGTAATGTCGTTAGCCATTAACACTTGGGTAAAGCCTGTCAATGTAACTCTCAATTTAACTGCAATTAAAACGCCGCCTGCCGAAAGGCCGAACGACTAATTGTTTTTACTAACAACGTTCCAAAATGCATTGAGTTATATTTTTGCAGTGCAAGTTAAAACAGTTTCGATTTAAATGATTGCCCATGTCTATATATATATAGATATATCAACGCCAAAAAAATTTAAGCTTCACTCGCATGGGAGCTTATTTAACATATTTTATTTAACATACGACTATAATTAACTGATTACACGTATTAATAGCATCTAATACACCATTTGTAAACGAAACTAATCTGGTTAAATACATTAGTTTAGTTTAAATAGTTAGTCCATAAGTGTATATGCAGAAAAGCTCAGTTGGCCGAACAAAGGTTTAAATATGTGAACATAATGGACATTTCATAATCAACACAATCATAACAAACTAAAAAAAATCACTACATGTTTATATGGTACCTACAAAGGTCGGAAGGAAATTACCTAATCCTTGGAAATCAAAATGCGTTTTTTTAGAATGTAAAAACATGATAAAGTTTGACTGGGGAAATAAAGGGCCTTGTACAAACTTGTCCCATTTTCTGATTGTGTATTGGTTAACAACAGTGATATATTATTAATAGTCATAACACGTAAGATGCTTTTTTTTATTGACCGAATTTTCGTAGTTTTATGCACTTACTTGTAAATTATCCAGATGTCGGCTATGTACGAAATATGGCGAAATTACAGGACGTTCATATAACAGTTCTTACACCTTAATGCAGAGGACAAGTGGCAATGTTAATAACTTGACCGAATAAAAGAATATACTATAAATGCAGAGCCCGAAACACAGATCAGTAATCCCCCAAAATAACCTAGTAGCCAATAGAGTCAATAGCAGCTTGAGTAGAACACAGGGTGGCTACGCCGCTGCGTAATTTCACATACGGGTCTGTGCGACCTCGTTTGAGACTTTGTACAGTTAATCGGTACAGTTGCGCGCAGATTATCGGGTAAGACAAACGGGTGTGTTACATGTGAATGATCAAATAATAGTATGTTACTCAGTAGATTAAGGTTAGGCATTTTACATTTGAAGCATAAGTAATACAACATAGTATAATCTTATAAAATTATAGGCGTTAGATAGACTTTCTTTTTGCTTAAATAAAATCAAGGTTTGTAGGTATTGGCGTTTGTTGTTGTTGTTTTAATGTGTAATTTGCGTATAGTTGTGCCTTTTAAGTGGATTTAAAACACATCTTTCAATAAATAGGGGAATGATGACATACTCAATTTTGTGTTCACCGTTTATTGATGTTAGAATGAAGTTAAAGCACCATACATATCAGTGTCTTTCTGATGAATTGTGAACACTCGAGTATAAACATAAATCGAAAGTAGGAAATTCCCAACAATGTATATATAAACATTATTTAAATGATAAACGTTTTATTAATTGAATTTGTTATAAAGTTAACCAATCGAGATTCGTTTGTTAAATTATTAAAATAAAGGTATACAATTCAATTGAAAGTAGAACGTTTTCAGCTATATACAAATATACATACACGATAAACTTCGATATGTTTTGTCAATGCAATATTCTGGTTGTTTATTCTTTTAATATTTTATAAAGAAGTAGTAAGGCACATTATGTTTTCAAGCAGCAAATTTAAAACTAACACGGTGAACAATATGCGTCTTTCTATTTATAAGTGCTAAATGGATTAGAATATAAATAAATTTTTTTTCGCTTTTGCAAAAATAATTAAATATTCTATTTCAATGGGTTCAGTCGACTTACTCGCACTTCTCCTGGTCTAGCTGGTTAACAAGTTCTAAAATCATAAACGTATGCAAGTATGAGACGTCTGATCTACTTGACTCAGAGGTAGGGCGAGCATTGTCGTAGACTTATAACAACACATGTTAGTCAGTTTATATTCATGTAGGCTCAATGACAATGGGTATAGAAAGATAGATTACTGCCTCTCTACTATATATATATAACATAACATATATATAGTTGCTACCGAAACTATTCAAATACATGGAATTATTAGGCAGCTCGTATTTAGAACAGTTGTTTGGAACAATAGATATCTACTGATTAAACAGACGGTTATTTATGCTTGAAGAGTAAAAAGTTAATATTTGGGACAGTAGTCAGCCAATGTTACGAACAATAGGTATGTACTGGTAATGTTTAGAACAGAAGGTAGCTTATGTTTCAAACAATAGACATCCATTGTTTGTAACAGTTAAAAGTTAATGGTAAGAACAGTATGTATATGATGTTTGGTTTAATAGGCAGCCAATTGTTGGAAAAGAAGGCAGCTTATGGTTGAACAGTTGATAGCTAATGTTTGGAACCGTAGGCAGCCAATAGTATGAACAGTACGTTGCTAATGTTTGTAGCCGTAGGCAGCTAATGTTCGCAACGGAAGGTAGCGTAGTAGGCTACTACCGCATGGAAAGGTACGCCGCTTATGTTTGGAACAGTACGTATCCAACGACTGTACAGTCGTCTATCAACTGTCTACTTTTGGATTACATTGTATTCAGGGGCGTCGGAAGCAAATTGACATTGGGGCGGCGGAGGGGGTGAGTATGCAAGGGGGTATCCCCCTCCCGTTCGTGGGTGTCCGGATTTTTTTTCAAATGTTAGCATCAAATGGCGCATTCGGGTGCGTTTTTATGCCTGATACCTGACCTTATACACATCTATTACAGGCATATTTTGACAAAAGTTGTGACTGACAGACAGACGATAGAGAAGTGATATCTTTATGCCGCAGTTTGTACTCTGTAGCAGGCGACACAATAAAAGGGATCATGCGGGTTGAAAGAACGTTCTTCGGGATTTTTCCCCGAAATTCCGTTTTGGACATTTGCAATTCGTTGGTTTGTTTGGAGTAGACATATTGAAATGAAACAAAAACGTGGTAAAAACATTAAATACGTTTGTTTTAAATTATCGATTAACTTTGAGTCATTACAATAAATTCGGGTATCTTGAGGTATCTTTAATTTTGTGATAATGAAGGACTACATGATATCGGCACATTTGTTTTGTTTCATACTTTCCTTTATATTAACAAAAAGAAGCAAAGGATTAGATCATACCGACAACTAAATATTCCAAGGTTTAATTACTCCAGAATAAAGGGATTATCGTTATAAAACAGACCGATCAATTAACAACATAATTGACACGTACATTACCGCGGGCGGGTGATGACAATCAACAATACATGTGCCATAACCGCGAAAGCGTGATTACCTTGCTTCGTGGTAAAGATATTTTCAAATATACGGGTATTGGAATGACATAAAATGAAAAAGGTCTTTGCCGAAATTTTAATTTTTCCGAAAATATTGGGGCGGCGGCCGCCGCCCCTGCCGCCCCAGCTCCGACGCCTCTGCAGTTTATCGATGCACCTATAAATGAGTTTCAAAAAGTGCATTTATGTAAAACGAACTAAACGTGACATTGCAAAAGGAGTGTAGTAGTTTTTCCTTGCCATAATACATTCACACTGAAACATTACTCCGTGTGCTAATATTTTGCATGGTTTGTACTTCTTTTAGTAACTTTAGTAATTTGAGTCACGGTTATTATATAATCTTATAATACCTCACTTTTATTCACAATGCTTAACTCCCATAGGCCATCGTGACATAGAAATACTGTCAGACCCAATAAATTTACTGTCCAAAAAATACTTTCTCCCGCCACCTTGGTAATCACGTGCCACCAGCGGAAAAAAAATACTGTCCAAAAAATACTGTATCCCGCTGCCATAGCAACCACGTGCGGAATTTTCGAAAAATATACTGTCCCATTTGCGCATGCGCAGTACGCAGTTTTGCATTTCCGTTTTATTTGGATAATTTATATATCGATTGCAGCTGAAACTGTGCTGTATAATAGATAAATGCCATTATTTTAGCATTGACTGGAGTCATAAAAAAATTCAATTTAGTATAAACGTTTTCCGATTTTGGACGACGAATTTAAGGACGCACAGAACGTGTTTTTAATATTCTGTTATGGGTATGCCGTGTGTGATCCGATGCATCAATGGTGCCTATGTTAAATCATTTATCCGAGAACAGGGAACGACAAAAGTACAAACAAAAAGCAAAACGCGTTCGAAATAGTATCTTACCTATAAAATCCATAAATAATCCATATAAGTCCATGATTGACGATTGTACATCAAGGGTCTTTAATAATTAGTTTAGCATAATTAAATAAAGACCCTTATGCCATCCTATGACTATATTCAAATGAGTATATGCACACGATAAACTTTCTTCTTCGTCACACGCTACGTCATGTACTCTACATTCTTGCTGTTCAAATGAACCGGAGCAGTTTATGAAATAATAGCCGTTTGTAAACTCGGTTGCATTTGCAGATTTCTGCATACAAACATATATGTAAACTTGCACAATGTTTTATTTGTCTATAGTTAATGCTCTTATTGTACACGAAAATAATTTAATATATAAATACACAAAGAATGGAAAACATTCCATTACACAACAGATAAGTTAGTGGATGATACCCGTGTACAAAATGGGACATTCCGAATTCCAGTGTGGTGCTATTTTTACCATCTTATACTTTACACATCTCTATGCCGGTGGTTAAATTGAACTTTGCGCCGTGAGGTTACGTTGCGGTATAGCGTGTTTATACAATCGAGTTACTTTGAAGGTTACTAAACCTGAATAATTGCAAACTTACCAAGGTTTGAAAGTTACTGAGCGGTAACTTTAACCAGCGTTTATACAGTTGGGTGCTGAACCACTCAATATATTAATTGTTGTTCATTGCTGAAATTAAATGCAATTATTGAATATTAAAATTGTTTATGATTTATATAAATTGCTAATGTTTGAATAGTTTGTTCGGTATAATAAAATAAATATTACATGTCTGACAGGGTGACAGTAAATTTGTCAACTTTCGGAAAATACTGTCAACCTTTGCTTCGCCTCGGTTTACAGTTTTCCTCAAGTTGACAAATTTACTGTCACCCTGTCAGACATGTAATATTTATATAATATTTGATTAAGTTTCATGTTCAAGACACGCCTTACCTTTATTAAAAGAACGCTTTTGTTTTAAAATATATTAATGGAAATATAATCATAGTTACGAGCTGTCAGAGTTTTCGAGAACTAACATCATGATTTTTAGATTCAAGAAGCAGACATGTGTATTCCTTATTGAAAGCGATCATTGGTTTGCAATTTACAGGATTCAGAGAATTAACATTTTAACAGTATTTACATTTTTCACAAAAATATATCATTTTATGGCATTTATGTAAAATCTCAATGCTTAAACATGTGATTATTGTAAGTAAGTAAAAGTTTCCATTTTAAAACAAGTAAATGGAGCAAAGTAGACAACCAATAAATACATTTATCTGTTTGCGTTTGTTTCAGTGCCGTAAAACGGTTGAATACAATGCAGATTGTCTAACGGTGTATTCGTTTTATTTTTACAGAAATGTCGTAAAAATCTTGGTGGACAGGACTGTATTCGAGATTCGTTTATAATGCACTACATCCGTCTACTGATTAACAGTGGTGAGTATGTTGTGCAATAATTTCACACCTATTTTTTACATAGTTTGTAGCAAAAAAAAATAATTTATCAATTTTAGTTCGCAATCATCAAGGCATAACGAATGTCAACATATGTTCACATCATTGTTTTCAAATATGCGAATACAATTATGCTATTCACACATTGTTTTATTTTTATTATGATGGGTCATACTAATAAATCATTTTAGAGCGACACACATTCGTGTACATATGTTATTCATTTCTGTCTTAACAATACATATAACGGGAAAATATATTTCGAAATTAAAACACACAAACTTAAGATTACTATTTTGTTTAAACATGTGCATGTTTCATACATTTTCAGATGATGTGGCCCGTGTTATTCGGATTCGTGACTTTCCTTTCATTGGGTAAACCACATACATATCAAACTTTTCTTTCAATGCTCGGAAACGTTATGTAATTTTGTTTATACTGTTTCTTTTTTAAATGACTTCACACATCTTAGCACTTATGAAATTAACTTATTTCTGTCAATATTCACTTAACTACGAATACGAGGATGTTAAACACCAGAAACAAACATTCACACAATAACTGAAGTAGTGCAAATCCTTTGTGTGTCATACTATTTCAGAATGTACTGCCGTTATCGGAAACATGCAAGTCGCTAGAAAGAAGGAAATAACAATTGAATGTGCCTCAAACACCGATCTCACTTTCAAATTTTATAGCAACTTGTTAAAGAAGTTTCTGACGATTGCAGAATGTGACATTAACAGACAGTCATGTGCGTTATTGACAACTACTCATACAAATGTGTACACTATTTTGTACACTGGACGTGGTGGTATCCTAGTATTAACAGATCTAGAAGAAGAGATAATTGGAAATTATCAATGCTATGAAACGGTTAATCCTCAGAATTCAGTTAGCACAAACATAACAACGTCGGAGTATACAGCCACACAGGGAAATAATTATACTGTTCCAACAAAATCTGATGGTACGTTAATTAGTATTACAAAACAACACTAAAGACATTCAACAGTGTTATGCTTGTCAGTGTATCACGTACTGAATTATCCTGTACTGAATGTTTAATTGCCTCGAACTGTAGAATTGTACAGTGTACGTGTAGATTTTTGTATTGAATGTAATTTAGATGCGACCAAGTTTGACATACTTTTGCGCTGACGTCAATAATCACACCACGTATATTGAAAATATAACGAATACATGAATATTTTAATTGATATTATAATGGTTATCAAAGTTAAAACACACCAACTTCAATTACTCTTATTCAGTAATTTTTGCAATCTTTATTGAACAGTTTATATGTACATTCCAAGAATTGATTTCACATACCCTGACAGTTTCGATCCACCGTTGAATAATCTTCATCAGACTGTGGCTTCGCGGGAAGTGAACGTCACAGGGCGGGCTTACTGCCGGACTGGTTCCCAGCAGTAAACAAAGGCCTTTAGATGTGGCTCAGTTGGTAGCCCCCTCGTCCCTGTTCATCACCCGCCTCTCCTTTGCTATCGCTACCGATTCCCTAGGTTTTCTGAGTGCGGTGTTGTTTTCCCTATCCATAACGTTCACCTTCTCCCAGTCAATGACATATTTATGGTTCGTAACTATACTGGAGTGGTCTGTTGTTTCCTATTCTTTCCTTCTTGACCGCGTAAAAACTTGTGGGCTGTTCTTTGCGTCTTTTTGTGCTCATTGATCCAAGTACTAAGTTTGCGACCTGTTTCTCCTATGTACACCGTTTCACAATTATTGCACGGAATCTTGCATACACAGCCGCTCACCTCTTTCGTCAGCGTCTTGTCCTTACGGTGAACAAGAAAGCGTCTGAGGGTGCTGTGTAGTCGCTTTACTACACCTGTGGTGCGCTTTCTATAGACTCGCGCCAGCGCCTCAGATACATTTTTCACATAGGGAATAACTACCATACCCTTCCATTTGTTCTTGGTTTTATCCCTTTTTTTCTCCTGTTTACTGCTGGGGACCAGTTCGGCAGTAAGCCCGCCCTGTGACGTTCACTTCCCGCGAAGCCACAGTCTGATAAATATTCACCAATGGTGGATCAAAACTGTCAAGTTATGTGAAATAAATTCTTGGATTGTACATATAAACTGTTCAATAATTTTCAAAACATTCCTGATGAACTTCTTTCGAGACTTTTGCAATCTTCTTTCTTTACTTTCAGAACCACTTCGTCCGCAAAAAAGGGGGCATATCGTGTTAGGCGTTTTTAAAGATACGTTCATAGAATGCTCTTCCAATGTCGATATTACTTTTAAATTGATCAACCATAAAGCAAACGTCACAGTAACACTTGCAGAATGTGACTTAACGAAGAAAGCATGCACTATATTGCAACCAAATTTGCATAACAAATATAATCTGTCCTACACAGGCATTGGAGGAGTTTTGCATATAAAAAGTCTGAACAACGAATCGTTTGGAACATATATATGTTGTGAAACATACAACCCAGACATCTTTGTCAGTATCGACGTTATTGCACGCAGTACGGATGCAGCGAACAACACTTTTAATTTTACGATATTGGCCGAGAATACTACAGGTGCGTATTCAAATTCTTTTCAAGCGTTATGGTTATGCGTACTTATTGTTTGCATATTATTAAATGATACGCTATAAAGTACATATGCATACTATATATGCCATGCACAATGCGCGGTCATAAATCGTTACATATGTTTCCAAAAGTACAAAGAATATTCGAATAAAGTAACTGGAAGCTTTACTTATCGTTTACTAGTAAGAAGTATTATAACAGTGTACAACTTATATTTTAGACATCCACTCGGATCAAGGCGCAACAAATAGTTCTTCATTTATATTGGCAATTGTACTTCCTAGTATTGCTGCCCTGACAACTGGAATCGTATTCATCAACGTTTATTTAAAGAAGAAAGGTACGTTCATTTCCTTTAAAAGTATGCACGTAAGCTTCCGGATTGTTTTATTAGTCCCCTACCGGTTTCACCGGAGGGGACTTATGGTTTGCGCTCTGTGTGCCCGTCAGTCCGTCAGTCTGTCACACTTTTCTCGATCCTGCGATAACCTTTTAAGTTCTTAATATTTTTTCATGAAACTTGAAACATGGATAGATGGCAATATGGACATTATGCACGCCATTTCATTTTGTTCCTACGTCAAAAATTATGGTTGCTATGGTAACAAATAGACTAGAAATACTGCTGGAAATGGTGGTTTTTAGGATCCTGCGATAACTTTAAAAGTTCTTCATATTTTTTCATCTAACTTGAACCATTCATAGATGGCAATATGGATATTATGCACGTCATTTCATTTTGTTCCTGCGTAAAAATTCTGGTTGCTATGGCTACACATAGACTAGAAATACTGCTGAAAATGGTGATTTTTTGGATCCTGCGATAACTTTAAAATGTCTTCATATTTTTTTATGAAACTTGAAACATGGATAGATGGCAATATGGACATTATGCACGTTATTTCATTGTGTTCTTACGTCAAAAATTATGGTTGCTATGGCAACAAATAGACTAGAAATACTTCTTGAAAATGGTGGTTTTCTGGATCCTGCAATAATTTTAAAAGTTCTTCATATTTTTTTAATGAAACTACCAACATGGATAGATGGCAATATGGACATTATGCACGTCATTTCATTTTGGTTCATACGTCAACAATTCTGGTTGCTGTGGCAACAACAAAAATATTCTGACAATGGTAGAATGTCTGACAATGGTGGAGTCGGTAGGGGACTTTTATTGCTTGGAAATAGTCTTGTTTAAAATGTCATAGAAACTTCATGAGAACATTCAAATATGTAATTTTTGAATGCTTAATGTAATAACTTAAACATATTAATATCACATAAACATGTTATATGCATGTATGTTTATCACGCAGTGTTTAAACAAGTGTTTACGCCATAATGCTATGATTTTAATAGACCGGTCCAAGGCGGTCCACACTGTTATACCATGGTGTTTATTTTCGTCATGTGTTTGTGTTCTGCGCCAATTGTTATGCAATAGGTCACTTGCCTCGTATACCAGACCTCTAAATGATGATACGAATGCTCTGCTGCGAATGCAACTGGAGTTAAACGTTTTTGTTACATCGGCCTTTGTATCTAGGCCGGTTTTTTTTATCTTTCAGCATTCATCTGGGCTGCTTCTAACGCAACAGACGATTTGGACATGGTTTTTTTTTTCATTTTTCGTCTCTTTGTATTGATAGCTACTCGTAAATGTATTACTTATATAACATATATCGCTAATTAAGGTTTCCGTAATACGTTTTCATCGGGATACATTATTCTGTTTTAATAAATATCAATATTGCCGTATGGCGTTCTCGATGCCAAAAATAAAGGTTCGATTAGTTAAAATGATATAAGTTTGAAGCTAAAGGTGCTAGGTTCAAACACATATTTGTTTTTCTATTGCAATAATGCTTTTTACGTTTTGTTTGTTTAGTCACCAACAACACCAACCATAGCAAAAGATGGGAATGAAGAAGATGAAAAAACTGTAAGTACAATTTTCCTGGACGATTTATCAAGATGGCCAAATAGTTCAATTGTATCAAACAGCGATTTTTTTTGTGTTATGTTTGGCGCTTTTTGTGCGTAATAATGTATTACAGATATCAAAGAAAACAACAGCAACAACATCAAGACATGTTTATAAGACATAACCCTACTTACCTTCAACACGATCATTTCCATTTGGATAGGTGTCATTCATTTTTCATTTATTTTCATAATAATCTTTTATCCATTTTTGCATCACTATGCAACTTTTAGCCATATCTCTTTCGTATAGAGAACACAAGAATAACGTAAAGTTTAAGTATCTTATCATTCAGAATCTTTTGATTCCATGATAATGTATATACACATATAATATACAGCATGCGTAAGGCTTGCGCCAAACCTTAGAAATCAAAAAGTGTAATGTGTGTTCGATGTTGACGCACATTTACTTATTTTTTGTATGAATTATGAACTAAATATTACTCGTTGAAGACAGCAACCTACAGCAGGACTTTATTGAGTCACGTACAGTTTTCTTTCTCTTATCTTCTTTCTAAGGCTATGCGCAAATATAACTGAATGCAACTTCATATAAAATGGTGTTTTATTAAAATCAAAACAATTGTTGTATGATCTGAAATAAAAACTCCGCGGAATTGTTCGTTTGTTTTGTATAACGCCATTTGATTCGCGTGTCGTACAAAATATTTTTGTTAACAAGTTATAGGAAAATACATTTCTTCAATTAATGCTTTTACATTAACTTTTCGTTAATATCGGAAAAGTAATTCCTGATAGCATTTCTTTAAGCCTGACTAGGTATTACATTTTTTAAGATTATTTCAATCGAATTTGAATATCTTGTCAAATTTTTCATAGAAAATCATGAAGCACCAGTTAATAATTGCGCCAGGTACTTATAAATTAGAGTCAATGAGAACAACGTTTAATTATTTTACAAATGCCTGATACAATCTTAACTTCCCTTTATTATAAATACATACGAATTTGGCGAATTTGGCTTCCTCAATCGTTCTGAGCCAAGGCAATTTACATACAAAGTCTCGAGGATACTTTATAAACCAACAACTTATTGGATCTGTTTATGTTGGTGTAAATAGAGAATACTAGGTCGGTGCCGAATAAAGCAAAGTTTATTTTGCGAGGCTTAGAAAATCTGAACCACGAGCCTTGGCGAGTGGTTCAGATTTTCGTGCCGAGCAAGAAACCTATACCGCACTTAAAGGGTTTTGGTTTTTATATTGTTTTTTTTTCTGCTTCGCTTTGAGTCGGCTAAATCATATATGTATATATATATATATATATTTAATGTAATACTCGCTAAAATAATCTGGATTTACCGGAGTGATGTTCTCAGTGAATAACAATCGTTTTTAGCTCATCTATTTTTTGAAAAAAAAATGAGCTATTGTCATCACCTTGGCGTCGGCGTCTGCGTCCGGTTAAGTTTTGCGTTTAGGTCCACTTTTCTCATATAGTATCATGCTATTGCATTCAAACTTGGTACACTTATTTACTATCATGAGGGGACTGGGCAGGCAAAGTAAGATAACTCTGGCGTGCATTTTGACAGAATTATGTGCCCTTTTTATACTTAGGAAATTGAAAATTTTGGTTAAGTTTTGTGTTTAGGTCCATTTTATTCCTTAAGTATCAAAGCGTTTGCTTTAAAAATTGAAAATTTGGTTAAGTTTTGTGTTTAGGTACACTTTATTCCTAAAGTATCGAAGCTATTGCTTTCATACTTGCAACACTTACTAACTATCATAAGGGGACTGTGCAGGCAAAGTTATGTAACTCTGACTGGCATTTTGACGGAATTATGGGCCCATTATACTTAGAAAATTGAAAATTTGGTTAAGTTTTGTGTTTGGTCCACTTTACCCCTAAAGTATCATAGATATTGCTTTCATACGTGGAACACTTGCAAACTATCATAAGGGGACAGTAAAGGACAAGCTGCATAACTCTGGTTGTCATTTTTACGGAATTATGGCCCTTTTTTGACTTAGTAACTTTGAATATATGGTTAAATTTTGTGTTTCGATCCACTTTACTCTAAATTATCAAGGCTATTGCTTTCAAACTTCAAATACTTTCATGCTATCATGAGGGTATTGTACCTGGCAAGTTGAATTTTACCTTGACCTTTGAATGACCTTGAGTCTCAAGGTCAAATTATTAAATTTTGCTAAAATTGCCATAACTTCTTTATTTATGATTTGATTTGATTGATACTTTGACAAAACAACTCTTACCTGACATACCACAATAGACTCCACCCAAACCATCCCCCCGAATCCCCCCCCTAAAAAGGTGTTTTTTTTTCTTAAAGATCATCTAATAAATGACCACCACACCCTAACACTATACCCCCCCCCCCCCCCGACCCAACCCACCCTCAATTTTTTTTTTTATTTTAAACATGGTTAAAAAATAATAATATTTTTTTGTTTTATTTTATTTTTGAAATACTGTCCAACCATCCCACCCAAGAATCCCCCCCACCACCAAAAAAAAGCATTTTTTTTGCATTTTTGGAAGAAAATGTAATACATGACCACAACCCCACACTATACATCCCCCCCTCCACTCCACCCCTCCTTCCTTTGTGATTGAAATTGAGATAGGTCCCTTCACCTTTAAAAAGAAAAATAGATGAGCGGTCCACACCCGCAAGGCGGTGCTCTTGTTTTAAATTGTTTTCTCGACCTGTTTGCAGACAATGATTGATGTTCAATTAAAAAAATAATTAAGATTAGGGACTACAGAGTTAAACTTGATTACCTGAAGAGGGTCACCATCAAATTAAAACAAAAGCATTTAAACAACGGTGGACTTTTATTCCTGTCAAGGTCCCGCTTACCTATCTCATGGATTTTTTGTTAAACATCAAACTTACCATGCTCATTAAAAATGTAAGGTAAGGGCTGTACCTACGTGAAAAATGTTTACTTTGTTATGTGCTGAAATTGAAGGTTTAACATTTAACTATGTGCGGATTTATATGTGCATAGTGTATCCCAAATGATAAACATCGAGTTTTATGGCCTTACCCCGAAAAGGCATGTTTAAGTTGAGTGTATAGCGTTTCACGGAGAAAAAAGCGATATGTAGTGAAACATTGATTGCTTGGTACGCTTTTATCAGCGAACATTGCTTTCATGAGGAAACTCGCATTGCATTGTGCATCTAAAAGCACAACCAATATTGCCGCTAATTAAAACTAAACACGTTTATGACAGCGGGTCTATCACTGTCATTCAAGTATATAAACATGTGTTGGAATTTTGTCGTATTGATATCAATAAGGTTGTTTTTTTGTTGGTTAAACATCCTTAAAATGACAGCAATTAGAAAATGCAAGTATTTTTTTTCATCAGGACATTTTAAATGCCGGATTATTGCATGTCTAGTTGTGGTTCGGTTTGAAAATTTAATTCGCAGCAGATTTATGTCCCTAATAGCGTCCTTAGTCGTTTTGTCTACTGGTAGGGTTCAAATCAGCTCTCTTAAAATCACGTCTGAAAACCACGGCTTATAAATTGTAAGCCAAAAAAGGCGACGGAATGTTGAATTATGTTTGCTTTCGAGTTAATACCGTGTTTTTTTCTCATTCAAGTGACAAAATGTTCACATTTCACTCCCGCAAGCGATCGTAAAAAATATTATGTTTATTGTATCACTGCTGAGAACAATAAATCACAGTATTATGCAATGCATCATAGGAATGATCGTACTTGGGTAAACTATATTATCAAATACATAATATTAACTTCTAATTAATTATATTTGTATGTTTTACATACACATGTAAAAAAAGTTAGGTGTTTAAACGCGAAAGAAGTGAACATTATATAATACCATACACTGGATTATATTATCAGTGTATTTTCTTTTAATATTCTAGCGCAAAGATTATCATGCATTATGTACAAACAAAGGTTCTCATCATTTTAAAGCGCAATAAACTCAACGAATACAATATACGGATATACTTAAAATAACTTTAGACATTGGTTTTTAGCTTGGCGTTTTCGGAGAAAACCCGAGGTATTGTCATAGCCAGCTCGTCGTTCGCCGTCTGACGTCCGGCGTCCGCGTCGTGCGTCCACCTACAACTTTGAAACTTCATATATAGATGCACCGCGATGAGTTCTACAAGCCACACCCATTTTGGGGTCACTAGGTCAAAGGTCATGGTCACTGTGATCTCTAAAAAAACAATTCTGACAAGCTTTCATTTATTCAAAACTGCACCCGTAGCCGAGCGTGGCACCCGTTATGCGGTGCTCTTGTTAAATTAACAATAGACATAATAGTATTCATAAAACAATAAGCTCACATTTCACATTATACATGTTTGTCTTTATATAGCTTTTTACGAAAATACGAATAAGTGCATGCATCAAAAATCAACTGTTACTATGGTTCATACCAAGATATATATGTTTGCAAACTTTATTTATTATGTCTCACTTAAGCACTTAAGCAACAACGTATTTGTAAATTATGATATCGGTATTTCAGCGTTTACTGGGGTTAACAAGCAGTACATCAAATTGCGACAGCACACACCATGATGACTTTGGCAAATTGGTAAGTATTTAAAAATGGATAGTCAGTATTATATAAGTGCATATTATGTCAAAGGGCAATTATTAACGCATCCAACAGCGTGCGCGTCAATTTAAGATTGATGGCACATGTTCAGTGTCATGTTCACAAGTGAATAACCGCAAAAGAATCACCATATAATTATCATAATTTATTAACTGATATGCGTCTCGAACATTACCTTTACAGCCGCAGTTATTTAGTCATCACAAATGTCTGAAATATTTACATGCTTAATTTTCGCACATCTATTTAACAAAGGTGACATATCGCAATGTAAGACACTGATGCACATGTGAATGCTTGACAAATTACCAGCGATGGCTTCATGTAATTTAGATTCCGCTTCACGACGTACCAGTTCCATTTGAATCACTTTGGATTTAAAAATACATTTATTTCCATTCATATTGAAATCGAAAAGTGATATGCAATAACACAAACTGCCAAAAGATTGTCGTATCGTAGTTGTGCACGTAAAACTAATGTCGACGTATAACACGCATTTCAAATAAAACATGCACTATATATTAGAATAATACTCGTATATATCAGTGGGTACCGCACGGATGTTAACACTCTCATTGAAACAGTATTTATTACTCATGAACAACATATCAACGTGACAACTATTATAAAGGATACAAACTTTTAACAGCACAACACCAGAATATGATTATAGGCTTTTATACGGATCTCGCAAAAGTAAACGAGTAATGAATGACATGTACATGTAGATGCTAATGAATCAATAATGTTCATCCTGCGAAATTGTTAATATTGTGTATTCTAAACAATGTTTTTCTTTTTTGAATCAGATTTAGACATTTGTATATTATATAAAACACTTTATCGACAGTTAAATCGCACTCCTTGCAGTCTTAATGCACACAGCCATAACGAGTCTTACAATTTATTCTATCAGAAAACATGATTTTAATTATCCCCCACCAGAGGCGGAGGGATATTGTTTTGGCGTTGTCCGTCCGTCCGTCCGTCCGGCACTTTTGTGTCCGGAGCCATATCTTGGAAGTGCTTTGGCGGATTTCTTTGAAACTTCGTATGAGTATATATATATGCATAAGAGGATGATGCACACCAAATGGCATTGTACACCATCTGTTAAATACAGAGTTATGGCCCTTTGTATCTTGAAAAAATGCTTTTTACTATAGGCACTTTTGTGTCCGACGCCATATCTTGGAAGTGCTTTGGCGGATTCCATTGAAACTTGGTATGAGTATATATATGCATAAGAGGATGATGCAGGCCAAATGGCATTGTACACCATCTGTTAAAAACAGAGTTATGGCCCTTGGTATCTTGAAAAGATGCTTTTTACTATAGGCACTTTTGTGTCCGGAGCCATATCTTGGAAGTGCTTTGGCGGATTTCATTGAAACTTGGTATGAGTATATATCCCCCGCCAGAGGCGGTGGGATATTGTTTTGGCGTTGTCCGGCTGTCCGTCCGTCCGGCTGTCCGTCCGTCCGTCACTTATGTGTCTGGAGCCATATCTTGGAAGTGCTTTGGCGTATTTCATTGAAACTTCGTATTAGTATATATATGCATAAGTGGATGATTCACGCCAAATGGCATTGTACACCATCTGCTAAAACCAAAGTTATGGCCCTTTGTATCTTGAAAAAATGCTTTTTACTATAGGCACTTTTGTGTCCGGAGCCATATCTTGGAAGTGCTTTGGCGGATTTAATTGAAACTTGGTATGAGTATATATCCCCCGCCGGAGGCCAGATTCGGAGGGATATTGTTTTGGCGTTGTCCGGCTGTCCGTCCGTCACTTTTGTGTCCGGAGCCATATCCGTCCGTCCATCTGTCAGTATGTTCATCCGTCCGATTTGCACCCATCCTCAAACAAAGCATTTGTTGCGGGGGATATCAATTCTACGAATTTGCTTGTTGTTTTAACGTCCTTTCAGTACCTAATGCGACTCCTTGCACGAAATGCTTGACTTTAGTATTTATCACTTGCATATATTATTGATTATAAACAAAATATGCTTCGTGTGAACAATTGAATAATACTTATGTACCTCTCAATGTAAAATCGTTTTACAGCAACATTCCCATACAACTCTTTCCGTATGCGTCTCGCTTGACTCGTCACGCATTAACATTGCCCACATTGGCGCAACCAATTAAACAGCTTGTCATTGTCATTATCTGAGAGCAAATTTTTTCTTTTAATATGATACATATATGATTAAAAGTTGTAGTCTTGTAAAGTTGTCCAAAGTTTGTTGCAATGCGCATGGGGTTAAAATTAGCCAAGCATAAGTGGTCAAATTATTTAAATATACTTATTTTTTTCTGAAGCTGCAAAAGTAAGATTTAAAAAATGTTTTTAACATGGAAAAGAGGTTCTGTGCTAAGTTTGTCCAGATCACGCCCATAAGGTAAATACTGAACACGCATCAGGGGCCACATGCTGAATATATCATTATATAGTAAATAACGTTTAAACATATTTTTGAAATTACGCGAGAAAGGGTTGAAACATCGAGTAGTTCTCCTCTAAAAGGACTTTAAGTCATGTCGCCCAAATCAAAACTTGCCACTCACTGAGGGTAACAAGACACATTTAGTTGTGTGGTGAATAACTTATATATATCTTCTTTTCTTTAGCATACATGGTAAAGGGTGTAATGATTTATGGACTTTGTTTATGGCTGTTTTCTTGTAAAATATTACAAATCGGACTTTATAATAGTAAATAAACTACAATGTTTGCTCTTAAATCATTCCATTTAAATTTTGTTTGACATTATATTGTGTTCTTTCAAAAAGATTGTTGAAATCAGCACACTCGTGTCGAATACAGGGCCATGCACCGATACACTGGTGGGCGATCTAGGAACCCCTTGTTCTAAATACTTATATTATTTACAGACTAGAGTCAAATTTCAACAAAAATTCTAACGCATGATATTATAATTATTTGAAATACTATCAAAACTATGCTTTTCTGGCATTGTTGGTAAACCTATTTAAGGTAATGGTATATTGGTATTGCTTTGTTAACTAAACATTCATGTATTGTTCAAAGTAAACTGTTTTTGTTATCTTATGTTATTATTTAATTTATACCCAGCACATAGAATCCCCCCCAAGCATTCAAGCTGTTGCTGCCCTTGAACTTGGAACAACACACAGTGGGTATGCATTTTCTTTCACCCACGATCCGAACAACGTGGTTATCAACAAGAACTGGTTATATGGCGGCTCATCAACCGAAGTGGCAACTAAAACTCCGACAATTGTACTTCTGGACAACAAAGGGGCATTTCACTCGTTTGGATTTGATGCAGAAAAACAATATGATTTTCTGGCAAATGAAAACACTCACCAAGGCTGGAGATTGTTCAGACGTTTTAAAATGGAATTGTATAAGGTACTATTAATCAAAGACAATAATTGAATCCATTAATACGAATAATAACGTTTGATAAATATTTGTTTAATGTCACGATAACAAAGTAAATTAATGCACCAATTATAGTTTAACTAAACCTAGTTAGTGAATACATGTGGGGTTATTCAAATACTTTTTCAAAAGTCCTATATAATATGAATTTGAATCATGAATTATTTCTGTTTTATCTATTGTATTGAAAGAGTCTTGTTCGTATTTTTGAATGGCATGTTCAAATGACTATAACATAATTTTATTTAAGTAAATATTGCCCATTCATTTATTTATTTTAGCTCTATTGCATTTAAAGTATTTAATACTTATTTGAAAGGCTCTCGAGTCCGTTTCCTTGGCCTAGAACAAGTACTTGGTGTCTGTGGGGGAACGTTAAAGAACGTCTTGAACACATGACCTACCAGTCGCTTGGCGGGCACCATATTCATTACACCACGTCGACCTATATAATATTATTAACAATGTCTTGTATAATGCTATTATTACTATTGTTGTTTCTATTAATATAGTAACTACTACTACTACTACTACTACTACTACTACTACTGTTACTACTACTACTTCTACTACTACTACTACTACTACTACTACTACTACTACTTCTACTACTACTACTACTACTACTACTACTTCTACTACTACTACTACTACTACTACTACTACTACTACTACTACTACTACTACTACTACTACTACTACTACTACTAGTACTACTACTACAAGTACTACTACTACTAGTACTACTACTACTAGTACTACTACTACTAGTACTACTACTACTAGTACTACTACTACTAGTACTACTACTTCTACTACCGTGTTTTTATGGCAATTTCGGGGCCGATATTCAAGTAAAAGTTGGGTTTGGGCAAGTTATTTTATAATTAGTTGTCCGCCCGGAAAAGTGCAAAAAAGAACAGAGAGCATTTTATTTAGACTTTAAGTTCTGTAATCATTTTGTTAAATGTTCAAAAATAAAAAAAGCTTTTGTGGTGTATCATTTTGGTTTATCAAACAATATGAGGTTAACAGTTACATGTTTGGGCAAGTTGCTTTACGTTCAGTGCAAGTAGATTTTGGAAGTACTGGCCCGGTAGGGCAAGTTGGTTTTTCGGTTAATGTTGAGCCCTGATATATCTCAAATTTATTTCATAAACAACTAATAAAGTATATAACTATAATTAATATGATTTTGAATTATTATAAAGAGTTATATTAAGTTAGTTTTTCCCTAAATGGCCAGGGAAGGGCCTGATGTATCTAGGTATATTGTGTCAATATTCGTTGATAAAAACATTCCAATAAGGTCCATTTTATTGATAAAAAATGCTCACATTTTCCATTTTATCGATTTAAAAAATCCCAATTAGACTCAAAATGGCAAGGAAAACTAAGACTGTGCATGACGACTGAACTGTCTGAAACTAATGTTGAAAAAATCATTGGTATATATTTAAGAAATAGGACAAAGACATTCAGCTGAGAATATTACATTCATGCATACATGTGTATTCATATAATAAATATCATTACATATAAAAGAGTAAATTTTTAATTTTCCCCATTTCCTAAAAAACAACGCGTTTTTCCCCTTTGGACGGGCCCCGCCACCATTCCCCTATAGGTGAAAAAAACACTGTACTACTACTACAAGTACTACTACTACTAGTACTACTACTAGTACTACTACTAGTACTAGTACTAGTACTACTAGTACTACTAGTACTACTTATTATTAGTAAAGGTGTTAAAATGATAAACAATTACTTATTATTATTTAAGGTGTTAAAATGATAAACAATATATAAATCATAATACAATACAGTTATACTGAACTACTACAGCTCATAATTGAAATCCATCACTGCCATTTCTATAACGGCCGAGAAAATAATATGACGACTAATTTTATGGTGAGCTAATATACCTTGTATAAGTACGGATATGCAAGCTGGAATACCACATAGGATTAGCAATCCTCAAACAAGGCCTTAAATGAGCAAATGAGTTATTTCGCTTGATTGAATAATATGTATTCATCCTTTTTGTGCCCCCGGTAGGGTGGCATATAGCAGTTGAACTGTCCGTCAGTCAGTTTGTCCGTCCTTCCGTCCGTCCGAAATCTTTAACATTGGCCATAACTTTTGCAATATTGAAGATAGCAACTTGATATTTTGCATGCATGTGTATCTCATGAAACTGCACATTTGAGTGGTGAAAGGTCAAGATCATCCTTCAAAGTCAAAAGTCAAAAAATACAATTCAAGGGAAGTAATAAGATTTAAAAGGGAGATCATTTCTAAACCTGCTAAATGATGTATTGAACTTTTATTTCAAAGCGGCGAAATAGGGGCGTTGTGTTTCTGACAAACACATCTCTTGTTTGAATTTATACCAATTATTATAAGATTATTTACTTTGCGGACTTAATAAAGTCCACACACGTTTTGTGATGTCCAATATTACATAGCCACATATGACAATGAAATATTATAGGTTTATATTGTGTTCTCTGCAAAACCTGAGTATGAGATTGTGCTCGCTAGAAAACAGTGTACCTATACATATACATTTAATGCGTAACCAAAAATGTTATGTATTTGAATAGAACTGTTCCTTGGATACGACAATTGATGACCTAGAAGGCAATCCATATCCCGCGATGGAAATATTTACCATGACACTACACTTTCTGAAAGAACATCTCTTAATTGCTTTAAAACACGCATCACCGGAATTGCTTGAAACCAGCATACAGTTCATTATAACCGTGCCTGCGATATGGACTTCTGAGGCAAAACTCTTCATTCGAGAATCTGCTGTAAAGGTACGTATACTCCTATAAAATGGTATTACAATGGTATGCGTATAAATATTCCATAGACATGTCATTAAAAAAAACTGGCACTTTAAACGATCCTTCCAAAATCACGTACCGTATCAACCGTGTTTATTTGATTGCAAACAAAATTAATGAATTTAATTAGTCATCTTTTCGCATTTGAAACACATACGTTTGTGGAGATCGGAAATAAACATATTAACATATTAATAAAGGTGTTAATTTCCGCGTTGTAAAGCATTGTGGTTTAACTGTCTAACAACCTTAGAAAGATAGGATAATAGATTAAATACACATATAATTAAAAATTGTCTTCAAGATTAACTTCCAGAACTATAACTAAACTCTTCCTAAACATACTACAATATCGCGCTTGGTTTGACCTATTTTGGCCGATATTCCTCATATCACGTCTCTCCCGTACAACATGTTTATATATCATAGCTTTATATGTTTTACCAGTTATGATTATTTTTTCGTATAAAGTATAAATTGTTCTCGTCTTCTAATGCTGAGTCAGCAGCCCTCTTAAATTTATTAAGACACAAACATTGTTTGATGCTTTTGTCTTATCTGAAGGCTGGAATAAAAAACCAACGACTGAAATTGGTTGTTGATTCGGTGGCTGCGGCCACTTGGTTGACACGTTTGAACATTAAAGACAGCCCAGAAATTGAATTACAAACGCCTGGGTCGAAATGGTTGGTTGTAAAAATTGGAGGTCAGATAATTCATCGAATTTCCGGCTTAAACATGCCAGTATTTGAATGTAAATTTATTTATCATAATAACAGATTTGAATATAATTTATTTAATATAATGGTACATTTGTTTATCAAAAATGTATTAACAATTATCAATTGTTCCCTTATGTGTACGGTTCCTGTTGCTATCCATGATATGTGTTTTTATTTTTGGCTCATTTATCAGGTGGGACTGCAGATGTATTGGCATACGAAGTATTATCTGAAGGCAAAGTCAATGTGATACTAGCAAGCGGTGGGGCTTGGGGCTTTACAAACGTCGAGAAGAAGATTTTGGAAAATCTAGATAGAGAGCTTGGAGCTGGAAACTTAGACAAATTACGCAGAGAGCGCATTGGAGATTATTACGAACTTTTACAAGAAATTTCAGACAAAACCCGATCAAAATATATTTTTTCACAAAATGTATGTTTCGTGAGGCTCCCGAATTCACTGTCGCAATACGCCAAACATAGAATAGAAACAACGAAGATTAAAGCATGGTTTGAGAGCGAAATATCAAGTTTTATTGCCCACATTAAAACTGTATTAAATAATAACCCAAGTTTAAAGGAAGTAACTAATATGGTTTTAGTCGACCAATTTGCCGAATCGATGAACGTTCAAACCATGTTGCGGGAAGAATTTCCAGAATTAAAAGTGATTATTCCACCAGATTCTAAATTGGCAGTTCTGAAAGGAGCAGTTTTGTATGGACACATCACTGATACAGATACATCTATTCCGAGTGATAGCATATAGACACAATGTATCTGCAGTGTATAACATATGGGGCTAATCTCGATAGCTCGCAAGAATTGAAGGCGAAGTACCACAAGGGTATGCTTCTTAACTTGGCTTTACTTACACATGTCTTCGACCCGGTCAAGATACGCGGGTATAATGGCGATTACTTTGTTTTAATTTACCTACTTGTAGCAAAGTACATTTATTTTTGTTTAGTTTAAGACCCGATGTCTTTCCGAAAAGGGTAAGCGACTCTGTTATGTTATGGAATGAGTCACTATTGTCATTTAAGATATAAGTTGCATCGTCAGCAAATAGGGACTGTTTAATTTTGTCGCCAAGTTCTAACGATATGCCATGTATATGTTTATTTGATTGGATGTGATGTGATAGATACTCGATGCATATGTTAAATAGCGATGATGAAACTGTTTTAAAAGAAGCCATTGTTAATGATTATACTGTTAATATCGGTATAGAATAGTTTGACCCATTGAATGAGACTTTCACCAAAGTTAATATTTTCTAAGCAAGAGAACATAAATGAATGATCAAGCGAATCGAATTCCTTTAGTCTACAAAGAATATTAGACCAGAATTATTTGAATTATTGAAATAGTTTATGCCTTGTATAAGACGAACGTTTTCACCAATGCAACGTCCTTTTATGAAACCAGATTGAGATTTTGAAATGATTGATGGTAATATTTTTGTAATTCTGTTTGCTTTACTTTTAGTTGCTATTTTGTAATCATTTTTCAGTAAGCTTATCGGGCGCAAGTTTGACAAGGATTCTAAGTTGTTTCCGGGTTTTTGAATTAATGATATTAAACTTTGATTTTGAAGCGCGGTTCAACGTCCATTGTTAAATGAATAATTTACTGAATTAGTTAAATGTACTTTAATATCGTTTCAATTTGTTTATAAAACTCGATTGTGATGCCATCAGATCCCGGGCTTTTGTTATTTTGCATTTCTTTAAGAGCTTATCCACATTCATATTCAGTCGGTAATCCGTTACATAATTGTTTTCCTCTTCATTCAAAGCATGATGTGTTTTTTAAAAAGGGTGTTATTTTCGACATTCTTTCGTTTGTTTAAGATTTCATAAAATAGGCGTTGTACTTCTAGTATTTGATTTCTTTTTGTAATGTCTATGCCCTGAACTACTTTGTGTATAGTTTTTTGTTCTACGTTTTTCAATGTTTGCAAAGTATTTTGTATTTTTTCATTATGTTCAACATGTTGTGCTCGCGCTCGAAGTATTATGCCATTGAGGTGTGTATGATAGATTCCTTCAAATATATTGTTTTTAGAAGCAATTTCATCTTCAATGGCGATGTTATCATTTGTGTTTGTTTCATGCAATTGTTTTTTTCAAGTGTTTCAATTTCTTGTATGGTTTCAATTTTAAGTTTGTATATATATATATATAATGAAAATGTGAATTTACATAAAACAAATAAGATACAAATGTAACCAGACTTGATGCTTGTATTAACCTCCATTTGGCTAGCTTTTAAAACATATTTAAGCTGTTCTTTATTTATAATAAATATTATTATAATATATTTGTTAATGTGAACTTCTGATTTGGGTCTTAGTTTACAGGTTTAAAAAATACATCAACTATTTTCAATAAGTGTTTATAAGACATGGACAGATATTCGCTTACTAAAAGTTGCTACTAAAAATAAATTTCATGAATTAACATTTTCACAATAGGTAGTTTTGTACGTAATTGCATACCACTAGAACCTGACAACTTATAAAACAACGGTTGATACTTTTTGATTTATTTGTTACATATAGTATCATTTATCTTTTTATACGTAGTGTGCTTGAATTTGAGTTTAACTTGTAATAGTATTAAAACAAAAGCAAAGTATAATTTAAACTAAAATGTATCTCGTATACTGATAATATATATATATATGTTACCATTTCTGGTGTGATGATTGGGATTTCAGAAGGTTGACAATTTGAATATTATTTAATTAAATGCTTATCTTGCACATGAACACATTTAGCTTCGGTTGAAAGCAAAATAGAAGCCTTTTTTACATACGAATTGTTATATTACGATTTGATTAATTGTGTTATGTTGCACTGATTTTATTTGAGACAGAGATGTACCAGCGATAAGAGTCACTCAAACAAATTAACAGAAATGTTCTGAAGGTTGACAATTTGAAAATTAATTAAATGCTTATCTTGCACATGAACACAATTTAGCTTCAGTCAAAAGCGAAATATAAGCCTTATTTTCATACTAATTTTTATATTGAAATTTGATTAATTGTGTTATGCGGAATTGATTTTATTTGAGACAAAGATTCAACAGCGATAAGAGTCACTCAACAAATTAACAACTTAAATTAAGTTGTTAATTCAACGTTACAGTTTATTTTCCATGTACATAAGAACAAATTTATTATAGTGTATTTAAGTTTATTACGAAAAAGTACATGTCACTATATAAATAAATGAACAGTACAGATCTAGTATGTGATTGGCGACAGTAGTACAGTATTCGCATTATAGTAAAAAGTATAGTGTACATGTTTATATAAACCTGTTATGTAAATTTTTAAGGATATATTGTTTAATTGATATTTATGTATTATCTCTAATTTACACTGTCTATTTGAGAAAAAACAACAACTGATACAAATGCATTATCTCTAATTTTTAAATCTATTAGGAAAAACATTGTTGGAAAACAACAACAAACTAAACAGCAATAAACAGAAATAAAATAACTCGTGTTTCTGTGTAGCGAAAACAAGAACTGGATAGTAGGTGATTGTTAAATTTTTAACAAAAACTATGATCAAAAACATATACAGTACCGTCTCTATGAGTTTAGTATTAATACATCTTTGAAACTAGACTAGTCAGAACTTTGTACATAACACATGACGAAAAAACAGCGATACTATTACCATCTGTACCGTAATTCACAAAAATACATTGATATGATTTGGAGTACTATTTGATTTCTTTAATGAAGATATACATCACTGACCATAGTTCTTGTTAATTTGATTATAATCATAGTACATTTATAACAGGGGGGGAGGACATGCGTATGCGGGAGCTTACCGCGTTTAAGTGAGAAAGTTGGAACAAAACTTCAAAGGTGGCGTCGTTTGTTGGGTTTTCTTGAAGGAAGAGAGGATATTTTCACCCGGTAAGCCCCTTTGTATTTATAATTATTTTAAATGAATACGCCCTTTCGGCTCTCCGGTGTTTGTGCTTCCCTCGGTTTTGTGTTTCAAGATCGTAGACGTCGGAATAAAAAAAGTTATTGAAGGATAACCGTCCACAAATCTGTTGTCTCCTAACATTCGAGAAATGGGATGTACAAATATCATTTTCTCTTATAATACACAGTATTGACGCACGTGTTCGGTAAAATATAACTAAAATCATGATTATTTCATTTTCCCGACGCCGTTGTATCTCTGATAACTAATTTATTGTAAAAAACTATTGGTTAACTCCTCTTTGGAACTTAACTTCCTTTTAAGCACATTTTGTGACATGACTTCCAAATGACCAACACCCATACCCATGTAAGAAGGTAATACACGAACTTTCTGTCGTGAATGAATTTACCATTTATATGGATGTTTTAAAGAACGTTTCCTCTGTTTAAATGTATACCTCTTTCATACTTTTCAAAGATACGAAACCTCAAGCTACATTACAAAAGATGAAACATAACATAACTTGTATTGTTATAAACTGCGACATTATATGTGACAAGTCTGACATATAATTGCTATGAGTGCTTCTTAATTGCACGTTTTGTTCCGTATATGTCAAGATGTTAGTTTCTCACTTTTTTATGAAATAAACCATTATCTGTGTTACCTCATTTCTTCCTACGATGTCTCTGCAAACATTTTCCATTGTATTCAGCACTTGCATAGATAGATAGACTTTTATTTTCCTCCATTCACGGAGAGCATAACATATAATACAGGTTGGTTTAAACACTATTTATTTAGTTCATTGAAAGTACATATAAGCAATACAATACAAACATACATATTATATTTGAGCAATATGCTAGGCAGGTAGAATTGCAGTATTGCTTTACATAAAGGCTGTAAAATACAATTGGACAGAATTGAGAAGGAAGCTCGAGGCTTATACTATGTCTCTCTTCTGTCAGTTAGAAGCGCTGCTGTAATGGTGTAAACAACCAAACGTATAACAACTATTTAAAGACATGTCAAAATTACGAACAATATATTACAGTGATAGATAATTGCATGCTGGTTAGAACATGCTGGTTATTACATTTATACATGTAATTATGATTTTCGGGGAAGCAAATTTTGGGACCACAAGCTAAAAGATAGTGGTATATATACCTAGTCATTAAAACGACTTGCGTTGTATAAGCATTTACTTAAAAATATTTATGTTTTATTATTTATGTTGTTCATGCCAAGATGTTTGTTGATTCCATGGGAATTCATGTAATGTATACTTTACATGATTTTTTTTTCTAACGGAGCGAGTTATGCATCCCCTGTATTTAATTAAAATGTGTCGCTCTTGTTTACTGTTGTAATTTGATGTTGAGATGGTATGATTATATAAATACTATAAACTGTCGTTTGAGCAAGCTTACATAAGGTAATGTGCCTTGTTAATGTTTTGTTTTGTTTAAAGATGTTTATCTACTCCATTACCGTAATGGTCTGATGTTAGAGCGTGTTGAATAAAAATTAGACGTTACTTGTTTTGTTAAAACGTCTTTATTGAAGTGTAATTTACTTTTCTATTATCTGCTTTTTATTCCCGGCCAATACCGGAGGGATATTGTTGTTGGTAATGTTCGTCGATTCGTCCGGAGATGTTTGTGAATAACTGCTGCATGATATTTCAAGAAACGTCATCATACTTCGGCGGTGCACGCGTAAATTAATTTGCATTATTGCTATTCGGTTGTTTTTATACAAGTTTTGCCAGGATGACTCGGACATGTAAGACCTATAGGCCTTTAATTACTTGAACTTTAGTGATTTTTTTGAGTTTTTAGGCGTATTATTACCATTATAAGGCCTTTAGTGTATGCGCGCGTTTTCATCTGCTTTACACATCTAAGTAAAAAACAATTTTTGCACAATCAATAATATTCATCGGAGGATGTTTATTTCTAGCATTTGTTTGATGCTCATACTTTTCAGAAAATGACTTTCTGCTTTAGATGCTATGGGGCGTTAGGTGTGTTGCCCCATGCTTAACAAATAACTTCCATAACATCATCAACCAGATTTTATTGTAGTATATATTATTACTATTATATAATAATTGAGTGAGTTATCGTTATTGCTTAAAACAGTACAACACACTAATCGATTGCTTTATGAACAAAGAAGTGTACATAGTTTAAAAAAAACAGTTAAAAAGGACATATTGACGAAATATCTACTCTACGAAGGCATACAAAACAAAATATTCCATATTTGCGAATTTATATTACTAGAGATAACACTATATTGATGTAATCTTAAAGAAAAAAAGAAAAGTAAATATCACGTTTGCCTCAATGCTTAAATACGTTTTTTGCGAAGAATCTTGAATAAGAGGTTTGTGTTTTAAGCGATCATTTAGTAAATACTTAAAATGCATTGAATGATTCCTGAAATTAAATATTGTAATGTTTTGCCGTCGATACGTCCTTCAAAATTTAGTACATACATAGACATATATAGATAAGAAAAACATTTTTTTTCAACATGTTCAATGTCTAGTTCCACAAATTGCTCAAGTACAGTTCATTTTATAATCAAGATCCTAAAGTTTAATACCAAGTCTTCTGGAAGGCAAGACGTTTGTTTCGTCGCACTTGTAGTGTAAGCGCACGGGGTGACACCCTCTCGACACGACAGAGAGCTTTGGTACGTGTGATCTTTTCGATTTCCTCTGCTTTTTCGCGTCGTCTTTCTGGCAAATCAAATTAAGTTTCCCAGCCCATTGCGAGTCCGTTGCAGTAGATGTTTGGGATGTCTTTCGTCGCTTTGGTTGATCGTGATTTGAAGATTTTTTTTAAAATTTCTTTATATTTATAGAGCTACATATAAGTAACTTCGCAATTGTTACTTAAATCGCGTACTTGTATATTTATAAATTAAACAATAATGTTTAATTCAGCTGAGAAATATGACAGTTTACGTGAATAAACAAACTGCATTTAGTGAATCGAATCCGAGAGGTTGCCTGTGCGGTGAAATCCCATAAAATAGAGGGATACCTGTGCTTCAGGTAAACCCAAAATGACGATTTTCTGAACATTTTACATACGTTACAGTAATAAATATGAGTTTTAAATATTTCATAGTTATAACGGATTTGTCTCTGATATAAATTTTAGGCCTAAGTGCATTGTAGCGAATGGAAAGTCATATTAACAACACAACGATGCGATAGTCAACAGTGCAACGTGAAACTGTGTGGCTTATATCAAAACTTCAGTAAACGGAAAATTAAAACGAAGAACATACAAACATAAGTCAATTATTGTTATGTTCCGTGCAATACTTACTTTAGACGTACTGCGTTTCCTTCAAGGTCAAAAACACTATTTTGGTGACCACTCTCCATCATAGAATCATGTTTTTATCCGAGAATGACCGGTACCGCATCCGATAGGGGTACCGATATAGCGTTTTCATCCGAGAGGGGGACCGATATGGTTATACACCATGCATATGTCATGTAAGAGTAAGATGCTTGTCATTATCCCCATCTTCATGTTCTGACATCCTGGGTATGGACCCTCAGTCAATCTTAGCCTATTGTTCATAATTCTTGAAGAACAATCATGACATTTTTATAACCCAAAGGTGGGCATATAGTAATCGCATATCTGTCTGTCTGTCTGTTTGTCCGTCTGTCTGTCTGTCTGTCTGGCTGTCTGTCTGTCTGTCTGTCTGTCTGTCTGTCCGTCACACTTTGCGTTTAGGTTTAGAAAAATACTCACAACTTCTATGTCGCTTCAGAAGTAACCTTCATATTTGGTATGCATGCGTATGGACAAGGTCTTTCCATAGGCACACTAATTTTGACCTCTTTGACCTTGACCTTGAACTTAGGGTCCGGGATAAGGTTTCGAAATCTGCGTTTAGGTTTTGAAAAAGCGTTTTTTGGCGGAATATGTCATCTGATGGTGACAGCTCTTGTTAGTCTTTCTGTTTGTAAATAGTAATTCCTGTCATTTTATCGTTAAATTCAAACTTTCAAAATCTATTATCTTTTTAGCTCACCTGATTGCTCAGGTGAGCTTTTGTGACCAGTCTTTGTCCGTCTTCCGTCTTTCCGTCGTCCACATTTGGTTTGTAAACACTCTAGAGGCCACAATTCATGTCCGATCTTCATGAAACTTGGTCAGAAGATTTGTCCTAATGATATCTCGATCAAGTTTGAATCTGGGTTATGTTGTGTCAAAAAATAGGTCACTAGGTAAAAAAACAGAAAAACCTTGTGAACACTGTAGAAGTCACATTTCATGCCCAATATTCATGTAACTTTGTCTAAATGTTTGCCTTAATGATATGTTGGTCGAGTTTAAAAGTGGTTCCGGTCCGTTGAAAAACATGGCCGCCAGTGGGCGGGGCAGTTTTCCTTATTTGGCTATAGAGAAACCTTGTAAACGCTCTAGAAGTCACAATTTTTGCTCAATTATCATGAAATTTGGTCAAAACATTGGTTTTATTGATATGGACGAGTTCGAAAATGGTCCACATCGGTGAAAAAACATGGCCGCTAGTGGGCGGGGCATTTTTCTCTATATGTATATAGTGAAAACATGTGAACAATCTAGAAGTCACATTTTTGCCCAATTTTCATGAAAGTAGGTCATAACATTTGTTTCCTTGATATGAGAGTTGAGTTTGAAAATAGTTCCGGTCAGTTGAATAACATGGCTGCCAGGGGGGGGGGAGGGGCAGTTTTCCGTATTTGGCTACAGAGAAACTTTGTAAACACTCTAGAAGTCACAATGTTTGCCCAATCATTATAAAAATTGGTCAAAACATTGGTTTTATTGATATCTCGGACGAGATCGAAAATGGTCGAGATCGGTAAAAAAACATGGCTTCCAGTGGGCGGGGCATTTTTCTCTATATGTATATAGTGAAAACATGTGAACACTATGAAGTCACATATTTTGCCCAATTTTCATGAAATTTGGTCAGAACATTTGTTTCCTTGATATGAGAATTGAGTTCGAAAATGGTTCCGGTCAGTTGAATAACATGGCTGCCGAAGGGGGGGGGGCAGTTTTCTTATACTTATATAGTAAAAAAGCTTGTGAACACTCTAGAAATCACATGTTTTGCCAAATCATCATGAAACTTGGTACAAAGATTGGTTTTATATATATCACATAATTAATGCCATAATTATTGCCCTTAGATTGTCCAAATTTTCATTATATTATACAAAATCCTTGTAAACACTCTTAAGGTCACAATTTTGTTTCAGATTTTATGAATCTTGGTCATAATATTTATTTTTTTAAGCAAAGTTTGATGTTTGGTAAGGGGGGGGTCAACTCAAGAAAGAGGTCACCAGGTCAAATCTTACAAAAACAAAAACACTCCATATGCCAGAGTTTTGGTTCAATAATGATGAAACTTGACCAGGATGTTTGTCTGGACAATATCTAGGTCAAGTTTGACGTTTGGTAAAGATAAAATGAACCGACTCCTCTCAGGTGAGCGAACTAGGGCCATCTTGACCCTCTTGTTTGTATTATATTTGTATAAGTATTATTTATCTTTCAAAATTATTGTTTTCAATTAACCAATTATATATTCCTTAATTATGAATCTCAATCATGCAATTTAAGTTCACATCTTTATAATCAATCAAGCGTCTATTGAGCCGTGGCCTTCTTTAAATGGGTCTTATGTCATATGCAACCAGCGTAGCCTTAGGCTAGCCTGCGCATATGCATAGTCTTGTAAGGGGTAGAGTACAGTCGATTGGTGTATAGCAGATTTTAGTGAGTAACGGATAGGTTAAACGGTTTTTGCAAAATACTTTTATTTATGTTAAGATTTATAGTTTTCTATGAGTTGAATACAAAAAGCCTATCATTGTTAAGTCGATTCATGTTTTTGTTGACGTGTGTCAATGTTTACAACTGTTTCTTTTTTCGAAAGCAAAACAAGGTCACGTTATGTACGCACCGTTTTTGTGACGACAGGAAAATTGCAGACGAATGGTTTCTTGAATTTTGCAGATTTTGTTTGGTAAACATAATGTTCATTGATGTCATATTTTAGTATTATGTGTCCTTTACAAAAGTAAGAATGCTCAGAAACCAAATTGATGCGTACCATATAAAATAAGCATGACAGGTGCAACTCGGGATTTAGTGAATAACGGACATGTGGTGACCCATATTCAGGAATGTGGGGATTGTCTCAAAATAAATAATATAAACTCAATTGAAGTTGTCCAATACACATGTGGTTAGCGTGTGGCTATGATATTAATTAGTAAAAACATCATTTTTAATGAAAAATAATCAAATTATAACGAAAAATTGATTTCTCTTAAAACATATTTTTCACTATCAAATCTATATATATAACAAGGTATTCTACTCAAAATGACCCGAATATAGGGTGCATCGCTTTGAACAGCCATTGCTTCATCAATTGTGCAGCGATTTCCATGAACTTGGTCTTATTAAACGCAGAAATGAATTTCCTTTCATGTAATCCGATAAAGACCTAAGCGATCCGGTAATGGCTGAATCAGTGTACCATGAAATTCGCGCTTTGAACAAATTATATTATTTCGGAAATTTAAAACCCCTGGCAGGTTTCAGTAGGAAAGACATGTGTCTATCTAGGTTTAATGGTTTAATTACTGAAACTACTGAATGCATGGTGTTTACGTTGAAATGAGACTCGAAGTCCTTAGCTATCCGTTATACACCAATCGACTGTAGCTCCTGGAGCACATGGCATTAGATCAATTTGTTTTGCAGGATGCTGGTCAAATCTGACTAAGCATTATCACAGGGGCAATCCATTATCATATCTTCAGTGCTTTGGAGCCTAATGCAACTTTAACACTAATTATATTTTCTTAAGGAAAAAACAGGAGAATCAACTAAATATTGTGGCGTAAAATAGTATTGCAATTGTGTTTCATGATTGACTCATGCCTCTGTAATTGACTGCCATTCAGCCCTCCCAAATATCCATCAGTCATTGGCAATCCTGTATCTTCATTGATGGTCCACATTGTGTAAACAAATAAAAAATGTGACGTCCCTAATTCCATGCCATTTCAAACTGTTACATAGATGTTGTTTGTCTCCTGGTTTTGTTACGCATCTAAATTCTAGAAATAAGTGTATCCCTTCCATCAAAGGGTAAACCTGCAGAAGCAGACACCTACACATAGAACAGCATTGGAAAGTTGTCGAAATTTTTTTTGGCCTATTAATTATCCGAAGGTTCAACTGATCTTTTTTGTATTTACTGGGCTATGCAACAAAAAAATGTTGAAGAATGAGCTGTACTCTGGGAAAACCAGGCTTAATGCCTGTGCATAAGGTATCGTCCCAGATTAGCCTGTGCAGTCTGCAATGGTCAATCAGTGATAATTTTTCCACGTTCATAGAATTGTTGTGCCCCCGGATCGAATGATCGGCCCGGCTATATATTGTTTATGGCCTGTCTGTCTCTCTGTCTGTCATTCTGTCTGTCATTCTGTCCCAAAACTTGAACCTTGGTCATAGCTTTTGCAATATTGAAGAAAGCATCTTGATGTTTGGCATGCATGTGTATCTCATGGAGCTGCACATTTTGAGTGGTGAAAGGTCAATGTCATCCTTCAAGGTCAAAGGTCAAATATAAGGCTTCTAAGCGGCACAATAGGGTGCATTGTGTTTCACAAACACAGCTGTTGTTCAATTAAATGTCTCTTCTTAACAAAAATCCAGTTTATCTATGTGGACAGTGTTGTCAATTATAAGCCTGTGAAAACTGCATGCACATGCATTTAGCCCAATTATCCCAGAGTGTGTCTCAAATTGATATTATGGCTCTATAATGGACTGTGGTCAATAGATTCTCAATATTTTGTTTTTCTTTGCCAGATATTCTTAATGCCACTTAAGCTGCCTTTAATTAGCTGGCATAAACAGCCAATGGTCTGTAACGATATACATCAGCCTGTCTTGGGATGAATTTCACAACAAAACCTGTACACATTACACCTTGTCTGCATGTTGATTTTCTTTCTTTAATAAATCTTGCAACTGCAGTTTCAAACTGCTGTCAATTGGTTGTCTTTTAGTATAGTGGAACATGCAGATTAATATTGAAAGATAATAAATGTAAGAAACCTACAACCAAAAATGACGTTAAGTTAATATTGTTTTTGCTCACGTTTGAGGCCAATGAATCCAGTGTCCATGTACACTCTGAGATACAGGATTCATACCATCATTAACCCTTTCCCACTCAGAAGCAAAGTGAAAACGGCTATGTGCAAACAACATCAAACCTGAACAGCCTGCGAGTAACTCGCAGTTTATTCAGGCTCAGGTTTGCCGCTCATCAGTATCTAAGATTTAGAAATGAAGCCTTAAATATCTAGTACGAAAAGTCTTTAATTAAAGCGAAGCACATTATTTGGCATAGTAAATTTAAGTACAAATATCTGGTGGTTACAAGGTAGAAATCCATCTGTTTTGAGATTTAAAACTTAAAAATAATCGCGTTTGTCGAAATGGACGTATACGTCTAGAAATCCTACTTTGAGTTTTAAAAGCGATACCGTTTGAAAAATAATAAATTACTTGCTAACTAGGCTAGATATTTCATTTTATCCAAGCCAATTAGAATATATCTGTTGGTTACATGGTAGAAATCCGTCTTTTTTGCGTTTTAAAACTTAAAAATAATCTCTCTTGTCGAAATGAATGGACGAATAAGTATCGAAATCCTACTTTCGGTTTTAAAAAGTGGTACCGTTTGAAAAATAATAATTTTCTTGCTAACTATGCAATAGATTTAATGACAATTTTGCAAACTTTCAAATTGCATCCATATGTATTGATTAACATGTATTTCATTTCAAAGTCAGAGGCAAGGTGTGTGGCTTTAAATGTAACTTTCTAATGGACTACAAAGGCATCAAAATATGTATTTAAGTGGTAAAGGGTTAAAGCATTAAATCTTTACTTAAAGGGGCCTTTTCACAGATTTTGGCATATTTTGAAGTTTGTCATTAAATGCTTTTTATTGATAAATGTAAACATTGGATCTTAAAAGCTCCAGTAAAAAATCAAGAATAAAATTTAAAAATGCCAAAATAAAGTAGCCGGTACCAGGGCTCGAACCAGTGACCCCCGGAGTCCTGGAGTAAGTCTTAAGTAAAAACGCTTTAGCCCTCTCGGCTATTCCGCCGGGTTTACACAGTTTTAGTATTTTATACCTTATATAAGCAATCTTCGTAGTTTCGTAAATTTAAACGACAACAACAGAACTCTCCAAATTATTCAATCGTTTCGCGTTGCAACGCTTTATAATTTTTAGGTTTTCAAATCGTCAAAAGATACATATAATGGCTATATTGGACTATGGTAAATGTTCAGTAATACTGTTTCCTCACAAATATCATAGCTAATACGAAACTTTGCGAATCTGAAACAACTTTTTTTAATTTTGTCACTTTACCAAACAGTGAAAAGATCCCTTTAAAGTATGGTATATGTAATAAACTCGTTCATTTTTTCTTGTTTGCCGATTCATGGAGAGGGCTGAGAGTAACGTATGCAATTTTAGAGACTACATTCAGAACTGAGTCTGACTTGCCTTGTTTTTATGTTAAGTTGTCATTTTTTATTGGAAATAATCAGTTTATTTAAGATAACAATATATGTATACAAAGTATTATATTCATAATTGGTTGTTTTAAAAGTGGATATTTATACTTCAGTGATAATTTTTCATGTGCGTTTTGCGTTATTCGTGCATTAAAATAACCAAAAGCGCATGTGACAAACATATCTGCGTCTAATGAAGCGCATTGATTCTCAAGAAATACAAAATAGGAAAGGTACTTGTCGATACTTAAAACGGCCCGATTTTTCTTCCACATTTTATTGGAACGCAAAAGGTGATTTCTACTGTAACACCGGCTATATGTGTACTACGTCATACGAAGTCTTTTGTATCTGCATTTAATAATGGTTCTCTGCTTTGTGCGTGAACTATAAGGTTGAATAAGACGACGTAGAACCATCAAAATACTTTCGCTTTCTGAACTGTCGAAATGCCACCAAAAATAATAATAAAACCCTGTAAAGATCAATTAACTTTGAAGGCTGCATTTGGAATTGCCGAAAGTAATAAATATGTAGCATCATCCGAGAGAATAAACATGTAGCATCATCCGAGAGAATAAACATATAGCATCGTCCGAGAGAATAAACATGTAGCATCATCCGAGAGAATAAACATGTAGCATCATCCGAGAGAATAAAAATGTAGCATCACCCGAATGGATAAACATGTAGCATCATCCGAGAGGATAAAATGTAGCATCATCCGAGAGAATTAACATGTAGCATCATCCGAGAGAATAAACATGTAGCATCACCAGAGAGAATAAACATGTAGCATCATCCGAGAGAATAAACATGTAGCATCATCCGCGAGTATAAACATGTAGCATCATCCGAGAGAATAAACATGTAGCATCATCCGAGAGAATAAACATGCATCATCATCTGAGAGAATAAACATGTACCATCATCCGAGGGAATAAACATGTAGCATCGTCCGAGAGAATAAACATGTAGCATCGTCCGAGAGAATAAATATGTAGCATCATCCGAGAGAATACACATGTAGCATCATCCGAGAGCGTCAAGGGGGCAAGTACATCTACTTTTAGTCTGTTTCGAACACGTTTTTGCCTTAATGGCTCTATTCAAAGAATTGAACTCGGAACTCAGTGTTTTAGTTATAACAAACTCGGAACTCAGTGCTAGTGTTATATATGTGTTTTTAGCTATAACAGTCACCTTGAGAAATTAAAATGTTAATGAATCATTAAAACTTTGTTGATATTTCAATTGTTTTTTTATTAATAATTTGGAAACTAAAAAAGCTCATTGTTTTTTAAAAAAGCTCATTGTTTCAGCACATGTGCACTTTTAAAACTCATTGGTCAAAAATGAAAAATTATCACTGATACTGTAAATGAAGTATGGAAAATACCAAACATTATAATTAATAACATTTGTATTACATAATGTTCTATATCTTCGTTGAAAACCTGCTCATTTTAAGATGCTTGTTGTAATACATGCAAACATAAAAGCCAGAAACACCACTTAGTTAAAATCCAAAAGCTGCTGTCACGGGTGAAATCCCTACTGTGTGAGTGTTCTTAAGATCTTGCCCAAAAGCACCGAGTACTTCTTCTAGGCCTAGGAAACGGACTCAAAACGTTTTAAATATTCAAATAAGTAGAAAGTACTAAAATGCACTCAAGCTGAAATAAATAAGTTTAAAATAAAAGCAATAAAGGCCCCACCCTCAAGTCAAAATTCGAAGACATGAACAAATTTAACTGTTTTATTTCAGTCATAGTGGTTGCTCTGAAAATAAAGTGATATGTTTTAACCTTGTTTGTTATTAAAATTTTGGTTGTATTTACAACCAGGGCACATATGTTCTAAACTACAAAAATAACTTGTGAGTTAATTTTCCCAGAAGGTGACATTAAGAAAGAAATATCAATAAATTAAAACTGATAATACACTGTTATAAACAGTGAAAATTACTGCAAAATGTAGAGGTTGTTTTCATGACGTTATGAGTTTGCTATTGTCAAAAAAGTTGCTGTCATGTGGACAAAGTTTATTTTCTTAGAAGTTGCAAGAAGCTTTCTTTTTATTTGCAATTGTTGAAAGAGGACAGATCCATTATTTAAATAAGATATAGAAAAGGAAAGGCAAGAAAAATGCTTTGGTTATTGGCAGTCTTTTTAATGGGACCCTATGGAAATTGGAAAAAAGTTTAATCCAACTTTAAATAAAAAAGAATAATGTTCCTATCTCTGGTAAAATAGGGCTTAATGCATTCACGGACGTGTCGCCCTAGAGACATATGTCAGGGACAACTCTTTATGCCTAAACTGGATTAAAGCTAAGACTTCCTTTAAATGAAAAATACCTTAAAGATAAAAGTGCTGTCCCTGATTAGCCTGAGCAGATTACACAGGCTAATCTGAGATGATACTTTACGCACATGCATTAGACCCCATTGTACTTAATTGCGCATTAAATGTAAAATTATAGCTTTTGTTGACGTCTATATAAGTCTGGCTTATGTTTATGATTACAAGAATCAATGATTTCCATGTTGTGTGTATGATTACTAGAATCAATGATTTCCATGTTGTGTGTATGATTACTAGAATCAATGATTTCCATGTTGTGTGTATGATAACTAGAATCAATGATTTCCATGTTGCGTGTATGATTACTAGAATCAATGATTTCCATGTTGTGTGTATGATTACTAGAATCGATGATTTCAATGTTGTGTGTATGATTACTAGAATCAATGATTTCCATGTTGTGTGTATGATTACTAGAATCAATGATTTCCATGTTGTGTAATGATTACTAGAATCAATGATTTCTATGTTGTCGGTATGATTACTAGAATCCATGATTTCCATGTTGTGTGTATGATTACTAGAATCAATGATTTCCATGTTGTGTGTATGATTACTAGAATCAATGATTTCCATGGTGTGTGTATGATTACTAGAATCAATGATTTCCATGTAATGTGTATGATTCCTAGAATCAATGATTTCCATGGTGTGTGTATGATTACTAGAATCAATTATTTCCATGTTGTGTGTATGATTACTAGAATCAATGATTTCCATGTTAAGTGTATGATTACTAGAATCAATGATTTCCGTGTTGTGTGTATGATTACTAGAATCAATGATTTCCATGTTGTGTGTTGTGTGTATGATTACTAGAATCAATGATTTCCATAGTGTGTGTATGATTACTAGAATCAAAGATTTCAATGTTGTGTATGATTACTAAAATCAATGATTTCCATGTTGTGTGTATGATTACTAGAATCAATGATTTCCATGGTGTGTGTGTGATTACTAGAATCAATGATTTCCATTTTTTGTGTGTATGATTACTAGAATCTATGATTTCCATGTTGTGTGTGTATGATCCCTAGAATCAATGATTTCCATGGTGTGTGTATGATTACTAGAATCAATGATTTCCATGTTGTGTGTATGATTACTAGAATCAATGTTTTTCAATGTTGCAGCCACATGATCATCGCTACAGGGATGGGTAAGACGAATGCGCCCGTGTTTGACGGGATACAATACGTTGACACTTACGAGGATATGTCACTGAACACAGACGACTATGAGGGAAAAACGGTTCTCATCCTTAGTAAAAGAAGCTCTGACAGTTTGAATAACAAATTGAGAAAATTGAAATTTTGATTCAAGCATTTAACGAATTGAGACAATTGAAATTTTGATTAACGCATTTAAAGCATTGAGGCAATTACAATTTTAATTAAAGGATTTAAAGCATTGAGCAAATAAGAATTCGACAAAAGTATTGAGAACTCAAATATACATTTAAGCATCAGTTCATGGAATATATGTTTAATTGATTGCAAAACTGAACTGTTCATAAAAAAAGCATTGAGACCACTAACAAATTTGGATATAACAACCATCGTTAAAATTATCAGGGCTGAAAATGAACAGTTTGGACAGTCGTTTTATTGTATCCGATTATTTTTATGTAGGGTGGCATATAGCAGTTGAACTGTCCGTCAGTCAGTCTGTCCGTCAGAAAAGTTAAACATTGGCCATAACTTTTTAGCTCACCTTATTGCTCAGGTGAGCTTTTGTGACCGGTCTTTGTCCGTCGTATGTCCGTCCGTCCGTTAACATTTGCTCGTAAATACTCTAGAGGCCACATTTCTTGTTCCATTTTCATGAAACTTGGTTAGAAGCTTTGTCCCAATGAAATCTCGGCCGAGTTTGAAACTGGGTTGTGCCGGGTCAAAAACTTTGTCACTAGGTCAAAAAAAAAGAAAAACATTGTAAACATTGTGGAAGTCACATTTAATGCCCAATCTTCATTTAACTTTGTCAAAATGTTTGTTTTAATGATATCTTGGTTGAGTTTAAAAGTGGTTCTGATCCGTTGAAAAACATGGCCGCCAGTGGGCGGGGCAGTTTTTCATTATTTGGCTATAGAGAAACCTTGTAAACACACTAGAAGTCACAATTTTTGCCCAATCATCATGAAAGTTGGTCAAAACATTGGTTCAATTGATGTCTCGAACAAGTTTGAACATGGTCGAGATCGGTGAAAAAACATGGCCGCCAGTGGGCGGGGCATTTTTCTCTATATTTATTTAGTGGCAGTTTTCCCTATTTGGCTATAGAGAAACCTTGTAAACACTCTAGAAGTCACAATTTTTGCCCAATCATCATGAAAGTTGGTCGAAACATTGGATTAATTAATATCTCGGACGAGTTTGAAAATGGTCGGGATCGGTGAAAAAACATGGCCGCCAGTGGGCGGGGCATATTTCTATATATGTATTTAGTGAAAACATGTGAATACAGTAGAAGTCACATTTTTGGCCCAATTTTCATAAAATTTGCTCAGAACAATTGTTTCCTTGATACGAGAGTTGAGTTCAAAAATGGTTCCGGTCAGTTAAATAACATGGCTGCTGGGAGGGGGGCAGTTTTCTTAGTATGCCCCCCCCCCCTTCGAAGAAGAGGGGGTATATTGTTTTGCTCATGTCGGTCCGTACGTCCACCAGATGGTTTCTGGATAATAACTTAAGAGCGCTTATGCCAAGGATCATGAAACTTTATAGGTACATTAATCATGACTCACAGATGACCCTTATTGATTTTCAGGTTACTAGGTCAAAGGTCAAGGTAACGATGACCCGAAATAGTAAAATGGTTTCCCGATGATAACTCAAGAACACTTATGCCTAGGATCATGAAACTTCATATATACATTGATCATGATTCGCAGATGACTTCTATTGATTTTCAGGTCACTAGGTCAAAGGTCAAGGTCACGGTGACCCAAAGAAGTAAAATGGGTTTCGGATGATTAATCAAGACCGCTTATGCCTAGGATCATGAAACTTCACAGATACATTGATCATGACTCGCAGATGACCCCTATTGACTTTCAGTTCACTAGGTCAAAGGTCAAGGTCACGATGACCCGAAATAGTAAAATGGTTTCCGAATGATAACTAAAGAACGGTTAGGCCTAGGATAATAAAATTTCATAGGTACATTGATCATAACTTGTAGATGACCCCTATTGATTTTCAGGTCACTAGGTCAAAGGTCAAGGTCACGATGACGCGAAATAGTAAAATGGTGTCCGGATGCTAACTCAAGAACACTTAGGCCTAGGATCATGACACTTCATAGGTACATTGATCATGAATCGTAGATGGCCCCTATTGATTTTCTGGTCACTAGGTCAAAGGTCAAGGTCAAGGTGACCCGAAATAGTAAAATAGTTTCCAGATGATAACTCAAGAACGCTTATGCCTAGGATCATGAAACTTCATAGGTACATTGATCATGACTCGAAGATGACCCCTATTGATTTCCAGGTTACTAGGTCAAAGGTCAAGGTCACGGTGACCTGAAATAGTAAAATGGTTTCTGGATGATAACTCAAGATCGCTTATGCCTAGGATCATGAAACTTCATAGATACAATGATCGTGACTCGCATATGACCTCTATTGATTTTAGGGTCACTAGGGGAAAGGTCAAGATCAAGGTGACTCAACTTAGAAAAATGGTTTCCGGATGATAACTAAAGAATTCTTACGCCTAGGATGAAACTTCATAGGGACATTGATCATGACTCGCATATGAAATAATGATGAAACTTGACCCGGATGTTTGTCTGGACAATATCAAGGTCAAGTTTGACATTTGGTAAAGATTGAATGAACCGATTCCTCTCAGGTGAGCGAACTAGGGTCATCTTGGCCCTCTTGTTCAATATTGAAGATAAACACTTGATATTTGGCATGCATTTTATCATGGAGCTGCACATTTTGAATTGTGAAAGATCAAGGTCATCCTTTAAGGTCAAAGGTCAAAAAAACAAATCCAAGGGAAGTAATAAGCTTTAAAGGGAGATAATTTCTATTTTTTATTTGGCAGGTACAGATCATTTTTACAAGGGAAATCTTTTTTTATATTATATCCCTTTAAAAAAATTACTTCCCTTGTAAAAATTATCTGAACCTGTTGATATTTTTTTCAATAATAAATCAAAGCGGCGCAGTAGGGGGCATAGTGTTTCTGACAAACACATCTCTTGTTTTGTACCAAGATTACCTGGATTGCATGTTGACACATATAAATATAATGTTTATTAACTCATAATGCAGTATGCTAAATCTTAAAAAATCTTGTTCTCTTTATTAAAAAAATAAATCTTTGTGATATAATTGTCACCATGTCTTTGGTATCTGTAGGCAGAGGAAATTCAGCCTTTGAGACAGCCAAACACATCTATGGCTCCACCAACCTCATCCACATGATTTCAAGGTTACGGGTTCGACTTTCATGGGCTACCCACTATGTGGGGGATCTAAGGTGGGACATTGGTAGCTTTGTATCTGTATGTAGAAGATCTACGTTGAGAGATTGGTAGTTTTGTACCTCTACAGGGCTCGACACTAACGGCGGTCCGTTGATCCGGGGTCAGAAAAAAATAGGGAGGACTAGTGAAACTAGAAATTTGGTTGATCCGTTGGACCAGTGAAAAATCCTGGCCAGCTTTTGTGAAATACTGGTGGAAAGCCGTTTTTTATCAATAAAACAACTTTATATGTTCATAATAAACTGATACTTTCATCATTATTTTATGGGCCGACTCTAGATCGAGATAAAAATAGCAACATATCGGAAATTCCAATTTTTTTAGATGCTCGGATGACAAAACCTGTTGTCGGATCAAAAAATCGATTTGCGTTTTGCAAATGTCTCCCGCAAATGTCTCCGGAATTCGCCGTGATCGATACACACATTAACATAATATTTGAAGCGTTTGGATGGAGGGATGAACAAAATGGTATTTATTATTTTGAAAAAGCAGCCATAATCAGCATTTTATTGATCTTAGTACCATCAGAATATACTTTGTTTACCGAACGAATTTACACTGGAGGGCGCCGAATAATGTTTTGATATTGCCGGAGAGTTAACGTGCGTATTTTCAAGATTACAAGTTTTCACGATGTGGAATTTCATTCCAGGGTGGTTGAACCTCTGCCTAAAAAAACAAAAAGAAGCTCTGCCGAAAAACCCAAAAACTAATTAAGAGGAGCTTGAACTACAGAAAAAATATGAAAAGAATAAGAGATAATTTAGTAGAAAGTATAGTTTTCTTGTTAAAAATGCTCAATACACTGTGGATATTTATAGTCCGGAAAGTAAGTTGACATTTATGTAAAATAACATAGAAATTGAAATCTTGGAGGACCAGTAATTTCTGAAAGCTGGTGGTCCTTTGGGTCAATAGGTAAAAAAGTTAGTGTCAAGCCCTGCCTCTATGAGAGAGATCTAAGGTGGAAAATTGGTAGCTTTGTACCTCTATGAAGGTGATCTAAGGTTGGACATTGGTAGCTTTGTACCTCTATGAGAGAGATCTAAGGTGGGACATTGGTAGCTTTGTACCTCTATGAGAGAGATCTAAGGTTGGAGATTAGTAGTTTTGTATAACTATGTGGGAGATCTAAGGTTGGAGATTAGTAGTTTTGTATCACTATGTGGGAGATCTAAGGTGGGAGGTTGGTAGCTTTGTATCACTATATGAGAGATCTAAGGTGGGAGATTGGTAGCTTTGTACCTCTATGAGAGAGATCTTAGGTGGGCCATTGGTATTTTTTACCACTATATGGGGGATGTAAGGTTGGAGATAAGTAGTTTTGTATCACTATGTGGGAGATCTAAGGTGGGAGATTAGTAGTTTTGTATCACTATGTGGGAGATCTAAGATAGGAGGTTGGTAGCTTTGTATCACTATGTGGGAGATCTTATGTGGGAGATTAGTGTTTTTGTATCACTATGTTGAAGATCTAAGGTAGGAGATCAATAGCTTTGTATCACTATGTGGGAGATCAAAGGTGGTAGACCTCTATGTGGGGGATCCAAGGTGGGAAATAAGTAGTTTTTTACCACTATGTTGGAGAACTAAGGTTGAGAATTAGTAGCTTTGTATCACTATGTGGGAGATCTAAGGTGGGAGTTTGGTAGCTTTGTATCACTATGTGGGAGATATATGGTAGGAGATTGGTAGCTTTGTACCACTATGTGGGAGATTTAAGGTGGGATATTAGTAGCTTTATACCTCTATGAGAGAGATCTAAGGTGGGAGATTAGTAGTTTTGTACCACTATGTGGGAGATCTAAGGTTGGAGATTGGTAGCTTTGTATCACTATGTGGGAGATATATGGTGGGAGATTGGTAGCTATGTATCACTATATGGGAGATATAAGGTTGGAGATTGGTAGCTTTGTGTCACTATGTGGGAGATATATGGAAGGAGATTAGTAGTTTTGTACCACTATGTGGGAGATCTAAGGTTGGAAATTAGTAGCTTTGTATCACTATGTGGGAGATATATGATGGGAGATTGGTAGCTTTGTACCACTATGTGGGATATCTAAGGTTGGAGATTGGTAGCTTTGTATCACTATGTGGGAGATATATGGTGGGAGATTAGTAGTTTTGTATCACTTTGTGGGAGATCTAAGGTGGGAGATTAGTAAATGTGTACCTGTATGAGAGCGATCTAAGGTTGGACATTGATAGCTTTGTATCACTATGTGGGAGATCTAAGGTGGGAGGTTGGTAGCTTTGAATCACTATGTGGGAGATCTAAGGTGGGAGATTAGTAGTTTTGTATCATTATATTGGAGATCTAAGGTGGGAGTTTGGTAGCTTTGTATCAGTATGTGGGAGATCTAAGGTGGGACATTGGTTATTTTTTTTACATCTATGAAGGTGATCTAAGGTTGGACATTGGTAGCTTTATACCTCTATGAGAGAGATCTAAAGTGGGACATTGGTAGCTTTGTACCTCTATGAGAGAGATCTAAGGTGGGACATTGGTAGTTTTTATCACTATGTGGGGGATCTAAGTTGGGACATTGGTAGTTTTTACCACTATGTGGGGGATCTTAGGTTGGAGATTAGTAGTTTTGTATCACTATGTGGGAGATCTAAGGTGGAAGATTAGTAAATGTGTACCTCTATGAGAGAGATCTAAGGTGGGACATTGGTAGCTTTGTATCACTATGTGGGAGATAAAAGTGGGAGTTTGGTAGCTTTGTATTATTATGTGGGAGATCTCAGGTGGGAGATTGGTAGCTTTGTATCACTATGTGGGAGATCTAAGGTGGGACATTGGTAGCTTTTTACCTCTATGAAGATGATCTAAGGTTGGACATTGGTAGCTTTGTACCTCTATTAGAGAGATCTAAGGTGGGACATTGGTAGCTTTGTACCTCTATGAGGGTGATATAAGGTAGGATATTGGTAGCTTAGTATCAATATGTGGGAGATCTAAGGTAGGACATTGGTAGCTTTTTACCTCTTTGAGAGAGATCTAAGGTGGGACATTGGTAGCTTTGTACCTCTATGAGGGTGATATAAGGTAGGATATTAGTAGCTTAGTATCACTATGTGGGAGATCTAAGGTAGGACATTGGTAGCTTAGTACAAACTTACTAATTTAACCTTAGATGCAATATGAAAATTATGTAGACTTTATCAGGTTTTGAAACAGAAATGCACAGGAATAAGCATTTAAAGAATTTAGCCCCTTTACAAATAATAATAATACCACATTTATAAATAATACAATTTTAAACAAATGGTCAAAATGAATATCAATCATATTTATGTACAAATAAATCTCTGCTACAAATTATGAATTTAGAAAAAATATCATTACATTCCCCGGGCATTCCTTAAGATGACTTTGTGAGATATTATTTTTACAACCTATGGGAGTTTTATTGATTGTCTCCAAACTAGACAGGTGGGGTTTCTTCTGGTACTCGGGCATCCCCCACAACACAAGACACACAAATTAACAAAAATCTCTCAGTAACTGAAAACAAAAAGCTGTAAATTGTAACTATAATGTAAAACTTCATCCGAACTGTTGTGAGTCAAATAGTTCATAGGTTATGAGTGCTGAGACCCACTACGGGTCCTCAAATAATACAGCCTTAGGCAGGGACGCAACCACTTAAATTTTGAAATACACCCGAAATACACCCTCCACCACCACCACACACACACGCACATGATAGTGACATATTTTCTTCAATCTTGTGTCCATACTGGCATTTCCCCACCTTAGTATGAAATAGTAACAAGCTAAAGATTATAGAAAATTGGTTTTATAAAGTTTCCTTTTGTGCTATTTTGCTAACTTAGGATCCGTCTGAAAACTGAAATTGACATTTACAGACACAGTTTGACTTGATCATTAATCATTTCAAATCAAGGAGATCTGTATCTGACAAAAGAGCTAAAAGAATATTATTACGGTCAGTACATGTAATTTCCTGTCCATACTAAAACTATCCATTAACTATTGGTATTTTATCTCCTTTGAAAGAGCTTTATTAGTGTCTCAGGAAAAATATATTGGACGATGGGTGTGAGCATATTCCAGAAGTTGCTTTTATAGAAGAAAAAACTGTTGATAATATGAATTTAATCATATTAGATTATTCCATTGAAATTTGAATCCTTTTATCCGCCCGACATCTAATGATGCAGGAGGTATATATTGATGTCTATGTGGCCATTCTTAGTTCATGAGTCTCATTCTGCGAAAACGTGGCTTAATGCATATGCTTTTTGCTCTGTGAAACAGTGGTTTAATGCATGTGCATAAAGTGTCTTCCCAGATGAGCCTATGAAGTCCGTACAGGCTAATCAGGGACGGCACTTTCCGCTTTTATGGTATTTTTTGTTTACAGAAAGTTTCTTCTTAGCAAAAATCCAGTTTAGCTGGATGGTGTCATCCTTGAATAGCCTGTGCCGACTGCACATGTTTAAGGGGCCTTTTCACAGACTTTGGCCTGTATTGACGTTTGTCATTGCTTTATATTGATAAATATAAACACTGGATCTAAAAAGCTCCAGTAAAAAACAAGAATAAAAATACAGAAAGAAAAAAGTAACCCTCACCTGGGCTCGAACCTTTGACCCCTGGAGTAAAAGTCTATCACTTAGACCACTCGGCCATCCACGCTTATACAATTAAATGAATTTTATACTATATAGATGCCAAATTCGTAGTATCGCAAAATATAACGAGAACAACAAAATTCGATAAAATATATAATCGTTTCGCGTTGCAACGCTTTATAATTTTCAGGTTTTTAAATTGACAAAAGATGCATATAATGGATATTTAAGAGCATGGTAAATGTTCAGAACGTTTTACTGTTTTCTCACAAATATCATAACTACAACGAAAATTTAGGAATCGGAAACAATTGTTGTTTTGTTTTGTCAATTTACTGAAACGTGAAAAGGCCCCTTTAATCTGAGACAGCACTTTACACAAATGCATTTAACCCAATTTTCACAAAGCATGGCTCATTTGCATTGAGTTTTGTCCAAGATTTGCCTGTGATGTGCACATGCTTATCAGGGCCGACACTTTTCTCCTTAACTGGATTTTCATTTGGCAGAGACTTTATCTAAACAAATAATTCCATGAAAACTGAAAGTGTTGTCCCTGATTAGCCTGTGCAGACTGCACAGACTTATATAGGACGACACTTTATGCAGTGCTGTCCCTGATCAGCCTGTGTTAAGCGCACATCCTAAACAGGGATGACACTTAATGACTTAGATGAATTAAGCCCAGCTTTTCCCAGAACACACTCATATGGTAATTTTGCCTCCTGCATAATGGTCATAATTATCAGTTAGCTAAAATCTGAATCAAAAGATCTACTGTAAGATGACACTAATTATTGAAGGTAGGTGATACAATTAAGGTAATCATACTCAATATCGGGCACTTTCATGATAAGTCATTTTTTTCTTGTCTGATTTTTTTCACATGTGTAATAGTTATATTGTGGCTCAAGCAAGTTCAACCAATAAGTAACAATAAATTTGCCAATAATTAACTGTTAAATATGCATTGACCTTAAAGGGACTGTCAACCACGACGAAGAAGAAAAGAAAAGTTATAAAATACAGAATTTTTGTACAATTATTAGTTTATTTTGAGTGAAATATCACGACTGGTATAATACATTACTTTAAAAAAGTTGTTAATTTTTCATTTTTTCAGTAAAATCGGTAATAAAATTTTGCGATGTGAAATCGAAAGTACATCGCCAAAATAGGTGACATAACAATATACACTCAATAAATAACGCAATTATATTGATAATTTATATATAAAATATATAGAATTCACTACGCATGCACACTTTTCATTCATGGGTTTACCACGTGACGATTATGATCAATCTGCATGTGTTATTTACAATTAGCTGGTAGTTACCTGGTAGACATACCCAGTAAAATTGTATTACAAATATACTGGAAATATGAATTTTTTCAAGTAATGTAATATACCAGTCGTGATATTTTAATCAATATAAACTAATAATTGTAAAAAGACGGTATTTTAGAACTTTTCTTTTCTTCGTCGTCGTGGTTGACAGTCCCTTTAAAATTTTGTTCAGAAGGTAAACCAGCATTATATGTGCTGAATATAAAAGCACAGAATAATTAATTGGTTAAATTTTCATCCATTCTATATGATGTAGAGTTTTATATACAAACACTAAATGAAATTAAGGTAAAGTAAGGTAAGGTAAATTAAAGTTTTTTTCTCAGATAAGCCAGTATGGACTGCACATAAAGCTAATCTGCACCAATACTCACAAGCCTTAAGCGCGTTTTTTCCCATAAAAAGGCTTATTTTTAATCAAGAGGCATAACAAAGCAGCTTTTATCTTTAAGGGCCATAACTAATTAGTAGTTGGATACATACCATATTTTTATAATCTATGTTCAAATTTCAAATTTGTATGGAATTGGTATCACAACTTAACTGTCATGTGGTGATGCAAGGAGGGAGGTGTATTCATCACTACCACCACAAGCAAGTTTCAGTTCAGTTCAGTCAAGTTCTTAAAACAGTTTGCTCGACCTTGCCCTTTACCTTTCAGGGCTGTAAACAATGAGTTGTTGGACACCTATCAGCTGAAGTCACTGGACGGGGTCCTGGAGACGTCTATTGATGAGATGGGGCTTATCAAGAATGACAAGGGGCAGTTAATTCTTGCTGTAAAAGATGGTGACACTAGCTCACATGAGGAGATGGACTTCGATAACTTTGCGATGCGCGAGCCTTCACTTTCAATTTTCATTTTTTTATGGAACTGGTATCACAACATTATTTTAAAGTTGTGGCTCAGGGGGTGGGGATGTATTCATCACTACAACAACAAGCAAGTTTCAGTTCAGTTCAGTCAAGTTCTTAAAACAGTTTTCTCGACCTTGCCCTTTACCTTTCAGGGCTGTTAACAATGGGTTGTTGGACACCTATCAGCTGAAGTCACTGGATGGGGTCCTGGAGGCGTCTATTGATGAGATGGGGCTTATTAAGAATGACAAGGGGCAGTTAATTCTCGCTGTAAAAGATGGTGAAAATAGCTCGCACGAGGAGATGGACTTTTCGATGCGCGAGCCTTACGATAAGATCATCAGATGCCTTGGATTTGTTTTTGATACGGATATATTTAATGGGTGAGTGGAAAAGAGGTGCGACTTATTATTTAAGTCTCATTTTGGTAGGGAAACATTATAATCAGTGATGAAAGATTTTGCTTTTATGGAATTTATTGTTCAAAGGTAGTTTCTTCTAAACGAAAATCCTATTTATGTGGAAAGTGCTGTTTGCAAAGGCTAGTCTGTGATGACACTTTACACAAATGCATGTAGCTCAGTATTTCCAGAATATAAAGGCTCATTTAAATTATCAAATGATAAATTGGAGTATTTACCCAAGACAAGTATGGTTGCATGTCTATTTAAACTATAATATTTTATTGCAACATTTTTAGAATACCTTATGTTTATGTCATAGCTGCATTTTCTGCATGTTAAATGAAAAATATACTATTAATGTGTTATTTTGGAAATATTGATTTTCAGAAATTTGTTTCACTAGGTAATTTAATATATGAAAATCTATACATGAAGGCTTTGGTTCATAGATTGCTCAGTTGGATAAAACTCGTTATATCCATCTCCCCCACCCAGCTAAATGACAATAAGCAGGCCAAAGGGTCGCGCCAAGAAATATGCTTACATCAACTGCAACGTCGAGTCAGTGGAACACCCCGGCATGTTCATTGCTGGAACTGCATCTCATTCGCTGGACTTCCGCAAGTCAGCGGGGGGCTTCATTCACGGCTTCCGATACTCAGGTACTTTTATACAGTGTTTAGTTAAAACTTATTTATTAATGTGAAAGCATTTAGTTTGTATATACAACATTTGAACCTTGTTTTGGAAAACCGGGCTTAATGCATGTGGGTGAAGTCTTGTCCTAGATTGCACAGATTCCAAAGGCTACTTATGGATGAAAATTTGATTTGTTATAGAAATTTTTGTTTAAATTTCTCTTATTAGCAAAAATCCTGTTTAGGCGAAATATTTTTTGACTGTCAACTGGCTAATCTGGGACAACACTACGCTCATACATTAAGCCCAGTTATATCAGAACGCTGCTAATGTAGTATATTTACTGTGAAGAACCAGTCCTATAAGCAAAAGCTAACACATTACCAGTGTGCCATCCAGCTTTAGAAACATAAACACTATCTAAATACTCAACGTAGTTTCCAAATTATCAATGAAGTGTAACAAACACTGATTTTAACAATTTAAAATCGTGATTATCCATTAATGAACCAATGTTTAAAGGAATTTATTAGTCAGGAGTGTTATTTTGCATGTTAACCCTTTTCATGCTGGGAATTTTGTCGTCTGCTAAAATGTCGTCTGCTGAATTTCTAAAATTAGCATTTTCTTCGAAATTTTTTCAAATCATACTATCAGAATAGCAAACAGTTTGCCATAGATCCTGATGAGACGCCACGTTCTGTTTGCAAAGGCCTTCAACATTCGGTTCCAGCACTGAAAGAGTTAAAACATAATGTATACATTCTTGTTTAAACATAATGTATACATTCTAGGTTGAATCTATGACAATTATTTTTGAAAATTGTCATTTTGCCAACCTGTGAACAACTCTATTTAAAAACAGGAAAAAAAATGCCTTAGATAATTAGATAATGGTTTGACAAAACTCACTGACTATATGGTTATTTTCTCTTGTTTTTAGCGAGGCTGTTTTCGGAGAAAACTCGAGCTATTGTCAAAACTAGCTTGTCCGCCGTCCGCCGTAGGCGTCGTGCGAAAACCTTAACATTGGCTCTTAAATCAAAGTGCTTCCACCTACCACTTTGAAACTTCATATGTAGATGCACCTTGATGAGTTCTACACGCCACATCCATTTTTGGGTCACTAGGTCAAAGGTCAAGGTCACTATGACCTCTAATATCAAACTTTAGCATAGGCTCTAAAATCAAAGTGCTTCCACCTACAACTTTGAAACTATATAGGTGGTTGCACCTTAATGAGTTCTACATGCCACACCCATTTTTTGGTCACTAGGTCAAAGGCCAAGGTCACTGTGACCTCTAATATAAAACTTTAATAAAAAACTTAACATTGCCTCTAAAATCAAAGTGCTTCCACCTACAACTTTGAAACTTCATATGTAGATGCACCTTGATGAGTTCTACACGCCACACCCATTTATGGGTCACTAGGTCAAAGGTCAAGTTCACTGTGACCTCTAATATCAAACTTTAACAAAAACCTTGACATTGCCTCTAAAATCAAAGTGCTTCCACCTACAACTTTGAAACATCATATGTAGATGCACCTTAATGACTTCTACACACCACACCCATTTTGGGACACTAGGTCAAAGGTCAAGTTCACTGTGACCTCTAAAACAATTAGAATAAAATTTCTGACAAGCTTTCGCAGCCGAGCGTGGCACCCGTTATGCGGTGCTCTTGTTTTATTAGTTGGACATTGATTTGTTGATAATTTTCTTAATGCATAAATTTCCATAACAGACACATATAATGATAGCAAAAAATGTCTACTTTGGTATGCAAAAAGCTAAAAGCAAATGTGGGAAACCTAAAGCTTTTGTTTTTTGCCGCATTAATAAACAGTTCACATTCTTACATTGCTTGTATTTTCTGGTTTTATGTATAATGCCCTGCTTAGGGATCAGGGTAGGATTTTTGAATGAGCCTCATTCTGGGAAAACTGGGCTAAATGCATCATGTGTGTAAAGTTTCATACCAGATGAACCTGTGCAGTGAACACAGGCTACTCAGAAGCAACGCTTTCTTTTTTTATCATATTTCCATATACGTGTAAATCTATACTCTTTTTTGGAGAAATTCAGTTAAGGTGAAAAGTTTTGTCTCTGATTACCCTCTGCAGACTACACTTTTGGACAACACTTTACACACAATCATTAAGCCTTGTTTTCCCTGAACGAGTCTCTGATTTTTAGGCTGACTCCATATCCACCACGTACATTTATTCAAGAATACTTTTTTTCTTCATGCAGACAGGGGGATAATCTTGGACAACACTTTACCCACATGCATAAAGCCCAAAGTAATTGACTTTTTTGTCCATGCTTGCAGCTGATCCCTATTTTGGTCTGCTTGTGCAGCAAAACCACAGCGTTCCTTGGCACCATACCAGCGCCCACCCCACCTCACAACTTCTGGCCCACATCCTCAAATTCATGAATACTGCATTCTGGAAAAATTGGGTTTGATGCATGCACAGGCTAATCAGGAATAATACTTTCTGCTTTTATGTTTTTGATTTTTGAAAACTCTATTTTAGGTAAATTACAAAATGAAAGCCCAGTTTTCCGGAAATGCAGCTCTGATTGTAATGGTGATCCCATATCCACCACATTTGATCCTTTGTGTTCTCAGCTCGTGCCTTATTCCATCTGCTGGAGTGGCGATACCACCGTGTCCCCTGGCCCCATACCAGCGCCCCCTCGTCCCAACTGCTGACCCACATCCTCAAGCTCATCAACGAGGCTTCTGACATCTATCAGATGTTCTCTATACTCGGTGATGTCATACATTGATCATGACTGGCAGATGACCCCTATTGATTTTCAGGTCACTAGGTCAAAGGTCAAGGTCACAGTGACTCGAAATAGTTAAATGGTTTCCGGATGATAACTCAAGAATACATTGATCATGACTGGCATATTACCCCTATTGATTTTCAGGTTACTAGGTAAAAGGTCAAGGTCACAGTGACTTGAAATAGTAAAATGGTTTCCGAATGATAACTCAAGAATGCTTACGCCTAGGATCATGAAACTTCATAGGTACATTGATCATGACTGGCAGATGACCCCTATTATTTTCAGGTCACTAGGTCAAAGGTCTAGGTTACAGTGACTCAAAACAGTTAAATGGTTTCCTGATGATAACTCAAGAAAAATTAGGCCTAGGGTCATGAAACTTAATAGGTATATTGATCATGACTGGCAGATGACCTTTATTAAATTTCAGGTCACTAGGTCAAAGGTTAAGGTCACAGTGACAAAAAACGTATTTACACAATGGCTGCCACTACAACTGACAGCCCATATGGCGGGCATGCATGTTTTATTTGAATGTATATAAAAGTTTGGCTTAATAACGAAATAAAAGGGCCTTTACCATATTTTGGTGCTCCATTAATGACATTTTCATACATTGGCTTCATATGGACTTAGTAGTGGTAAAATCAGCTTTCCTAGGAACATTGTATGATGGAAATCTGACTTTTAACTGAAATACTATTGAAAATTCTGAAACCAACATCTTTACTCTTCAGGATTAAGTTGGTATGATAATCCTGACGAATAATTCATTTCATAATTTAAAAAAAACAATGTGCAAACAACATGGTCCTGATAATTATGTTTGTTTAATGATTGTATTAATTAGCCTTTTAAATAATTTGGATTACAAGATGTTCACGATATATACCCTTTACAAACTTTGACGCATTTGTAGTCCTTAAGAAAATCAAATTCAAGTCCTTTCTTAATATATTCAAGTTTGAAAGGCTTCATTTCAAACCCTAAGATACTGATGAGTAGCAAACAGCATAACAACTGAAAAGACTGCATATGTTTGTTTAATGTTTGTATCAAAGTGCACTTCTGTTCTCTAGGAATGACACGTACATATATTTAGAGGAGTTCCCAATCACTCTGATCAACGAACTCCCAGAGTCGTCCGGTCATGACGCGGGCCGGATAATCGTCCTAAACATGCAGTATGGGGCCTCGTTTTCCGGGCCTTGAAACGACATCATCAGACTCAACCGGGCCACCGGTGACCCCTCTGAGGCCCATGAGTCGAACTTCCTGCATCCCGTCTTCTATAATTATGAAAAACTTCCATCAAGTAATTATCCTTATGTTGAACTTGGGTCCACTGCATGCGCTTAATATTTGAAATAAAAAAACGAGCCTTGCTCTGGTAAAATGGGGTTTAACGCATTTGCCTAAAGTGTTGTCCCTGATGAGCTGACGCGCAGGTTAATCAGGTACGACACTTTCCGCCTAAACTGGACTTTTGCTAAGAAGAGACTTCCTTTGTAATCCAGTCTAGACGGGAATTGCTGTAACAGATTAGCTTGTGCAGACTGCACAGGCTGATTTGAGACGACACTTGTATTAAGTCTAGTTTTCCCAGAACAAGGCTCATATTAAACTTTGGCTAAATTAGAAATAAATACATGACTGATATTCTTTATATGATTCCTATATATGTAAGTTACTTTTTTATCTTGCATGTACTTACATGAATGGTGATTAATAATGATAACAGTTAACATATTATTTCTTAGATTGTATAATTGAAGATTCTTTCTAAATTCAGACTCGATACGTACTTCATGTTAATAATCCATGTTTTAATTGATGACAGATGTAGAATGTTTTATTCTTTGTCTATCAACAAAACCTATTGCTTAACTTATTAGACAATAATACAGTTGTTGCATTTAACCGCCGTAACCAATCTCCTTATATCATTCAAAATTGCTTTTACCTTTACCTTGAACTGATTTGGACTTATGAAATGATTCAATCCATTCATTTGTGACGGGTAAATATTTTGTCTAGTAATAAAACGTGTTATTAAAACTGTATGATACAACTGTTGAAGGCCCGATGCAATACTATGGTAACGTCATTTTTTTCTAAAAATAGTTTTTTTTTATAGTTTTAAGCCCACTTAAGCCTAGATGTTTTATATTTGGATTCTAACATTATATAGTTGTATTAGAATTATTAAGGATTTTTTTAATGGTATTACATTTATTAAAAAACAGTCTATCTGGTTGACATAGGTACATTTGTTTCCTTATGCTACTTTGTAAACAAAATCATCTCCCAGCTAAGATTTAAGATGTTTGATAAAAAGAAATTCTCAAGGCATATCTTTAATAGGTTTTCAAAGGTAATATATTTTGAAGCTAAATTGGTCTTTTTTTGTGTGCGAAAATTGGGAACATTAATTTCAATGAGACATGTGAGCTAAGTATCCAGTCACTGGCTTGTGATTTGCATTTTAATGAGACGTTTGTGTTCGCTTGTCTTCATTGTATATCATATTCATTGTATATCATATTCCTTTTATGCCCCCAGATCGAAAGATCGGGGGCATATTGTTTTTGGCCTGTCCGTCTGTCATTCATTCATTCATTGTGTGTCCCAAAACTTTAACCTTGGTTAAAGCTTTGCAATAACTTTTGCATTATTGAAGATAGCAAGTTGATATTTGGCATGCATGTGTCAATCGCCTCCTACACTATTAGCACTAGAACCTTAAAACTCACACACATGGTAGCTATGAGCATACCGTATGTGCCTCAGTGAACTATTTTGAATTTTGATCTGACCCTTGGGTCAAAAGTTATGGAGGTTGGGGTGGGGCCGGGTCAGAGATTTTCACTCCTTTTTTGGTTATTTTACATTGACTTCTTAATTTCTACACCCATTTACGTCGAATTGATACTGAACATCTCTTTTGACAATACTGTCAATCTCAATTATGCATGGCCCCATTACCAACTCTTGGGCGCCCTTGGGTCAAACATGCGGCGTGGGGATAATTACGTTATTACTAGATGAACACAAGCAAGACTATAACAAGAGATGTGTTTGTCAGAAACACAATGCCAACTAGTGCGCTGCTTTGAAGCCATATATGTGACCTTTGACCGTATGGGATGACCTTGACCTTTCACCAATCAAAATGTGCAGCTATGTAAAACAGTTCATGCGCATGGAAAGGTCTTGTTGTGATACACATGCATACCAAATATGAAAGCAATATCTGAAGGGACACAGCAGGTATGAGCCTTTTTTCGAATCGCGGTCGCAGATTTCCAAACCTGAACGCTGACCTCAAGTTCAAGGTCAAGGTCACAGGGGTCAAAAAATGTATGCGCATGGAAAGGTATTGTCCAGATACACATGCATATCAAATATTAAAGCAATATCTGAAGTGACACAGAAGTTAATAGCCTTTTTCGTTTCGCGGTCGCAGATTTCAAAACCTGAAAACTGGCCCTAAGTTCACGGTCAAGGTCACAGGGGTAAAAATTTGTTATGCCCATGGAAAGGTGTTGTCCAGATACAGATGCATACCAAATATGAAAGCAATATCTGATGGGAAACAGTAGATATGAGCCTTTTTCGAATCACCGTCGCCGATTACGAAACCTGAAAACTGACCCCAAGTGAAAGGTCAAGGTCATAAGGGTAAAACATTGTGAGCGCATAGATAGGCTATGTCTAGATACACATGCATACCAAATATGAAAGCAATATCTAAAGGGACACAGTAGTTATGAGCCTTTTTCGAATCGCGGTCGCAGATTTCAAAACCTGAAAACTGGCCCGAGTTCAAGGTCAGGTCACAGGGGTAAACAATTATATGCGCATGGAAAGGTCTTGTCCAGATACACATGCACACCAAATATGAGAGCAATATCTAAAGGGACACAGTAGGTATGAGCCTTTTTCGAATCGCGGTCGCAGATTTCAAAACCTGAAAACTGGCCTGAGTTCAAGGTCAAGGTCACATGGGTAAACAATTATATGCGCATGGAAAGGTCTTGTCCAGATACACATGCATACCAAATATGAAAGCAATATCTGATGGGACACAGTAGTTATGAGCCTTTTTCGAATTGAAGTCGCAGATTTCGAAACCTGAAAACTGACCCCAAGTTCAAGGTCATAGGGGTAAAAAATTGTGTGCGCTTGGATAGGTGTTGTCTAGATACACATGCATACCAAATATGAAAGCAATATGAAACACATCAATGAAACAAAGCATTGTTTGATGTAGCTTGTAGTCTGTCATCTATCGATAGTTATTGTGTTCTACAAGCAATCTCATAATGACTTAATTGGAGTAGATACACATAACTTCACTGTGAACGTGCAAATAAATATGCACCAAGGGCATTTTTTGTTAAGAAATCAATAAGAAGTCTATAGCTGCAACTTAAAGTGGCATGGTGTAAAAGCTTATATCTGAAATAACAGTATGAATATTCTGCTTGGGAAGCCACAAACACACTCTATCAAAATCGATATGGAAAGTGCATCAAACAGGCAATTTTAGAACATTGTTATGCTACACAGATTTTGAGTTCATAGAAAAAAATGTCAGAAATATGATAAATGTAACCAATTTGATATTTCTCTGGAAGATATGAAACTCGATCTTTGTCATATGAAGTCATCAATTAATCTTGTTTGATATCGATACTCTGGGAATGAAAAGCCAATATACCCATGTATGAGTGTCAAATGACTGACAGAGTGTAGAGTGAAGTGTAACCTTTTGTGCTAAAGCCACCCTTCCTCTCATTTCTCATAAACTGACATTAGTTAATCGGTTAGCAAGAGATATTCCATGTTTCATCATTACTTTCAGCCAGCGACTGTAGGGCAAAACGCTATCATAGTGTTTGATTATTGATTATATTGTATCACTAAATGAGGCATGAATGACAATTTGATGGTGAATTTATTCAATATCTTTGCAAGGCTTTATGGTCAGTCATTCTGAAATCTGAAATGTTTATTTTAAATGATTAACAATGTTTTGTTTTAAATGAGCATTAGCTGATTTACTATTCCAATTGCCATCATAAATATATGCTGGGAAGTCTGTGATTAGTTTTTGGAATCATAAATCCTGGACTGCTTGGCAAAGCTTGACTGCTTGCATTTTGTCATCTGTTTTCATAAAAAAAGTAATTAACTTATTAGACAGTTTTGTCTGGAGCAGACATGTCTGGTTTTAAATCGTTGAATACATGTTGTTGGTTTTTTTTTCCAGAAGAAATAATGTTTTTCTTGTTAGCATTGCTCACTAAGATAAATTTTGACCAAGACTGTTTAGATAATTATGCAGCAGGAAAATTCAATGCCCAATAGACTGGTGCTCTTTTGACCTAAAATGTTTAGATAAGTATGCAGAAGGAGAATTCAATTTCCAATAGACTGGTGCTCTTTTGACGTAGAATGTTTAGATAATTATGCAGCAGGAGAATTCAATGTCCAATAGACTGGTGCTCTTTTGACCTAAAATGTTTAGATAATTATGCAGCAGGAGAATTCAATGTCCAATAGACTGGTGCTCTTTTGACCTCAAATGTTTAGATAATTATGCAGCAGGAGAATTCAATGTCCAATAGACTGGTGCTCTTTTGACCTAAAATGTTTAGATAATTATGCAGCAGGAGAATTCAATGTCCAATAGACTGGTGCTCTTTTGACCTCAAATGTTTAGATAATTATGCAGCAGGAGAATTCAATGTCCAATAGACTGGTGCTCTTTTGACCTAAAATGTTTAGATAAACATGCAGCAGGAGAATTCAATGTCAATAGACTGGTGCACTTTTGACCTTGAATGTTTAGATACTTTTGCAGCAGGAGAATTCAATGTCCAATAGACTGGTGCTTATTTGTTAATTTTAGGGAATGCAAAATACAACAATGATTTCACGTCCACAATTACTGTTGGGTACATTTGGGAATTACAAATGACATAATTATAAGAATAAGTTGTTGAAACACAGTTATGAGTAGATTCTCTACAGAAAAACTCTGGAACTGAAGATAAAAAAAGAGCCCTATTAATAATTTCCTGTCATTAACAGTATGTATTATTTTTCAACATTATGAAAAAAACACCTATTTTATTGAGCCTGCATATACAGCATTCTATAAATAGCAATTACTGCGCGCTACTGTACTGTACAATCGTTGCTAAAAACCAAACCACATACTCATTGAACTGGCACTTTTTCTTTTAGTGTCCAATACATTGTAACGTTATTTTTTTAATCTTAGTTTTTATGCTCCCCGAAAATTTTCGGGGAGCATATAGTTGCCAGTTTGAAGTTCCTTCCTTACTTCCTACCTTCCGTTACACTTTTGTTACCGTTTCTCATTGCACCTTCAATACTTTACCGATCTCTTTCATATTTGGCATGTAGGTACCTTGCATGGACCTCTACCTTTTGATGAGGTTTGAGGTCACTGGGGTCAAGGTCAAGGTCACTGAAGCTTATAATAGATTTTTCCGTCACACTTTTGTTACAGTTTCTCATAGCACCTTCAATACTTTACCAATCTCTTACATATTTGGCATGTAGGTACCTTGCATGGACCTCTAGCTTTTGATGAGGTTTGAGGTCACTGGGGTCAAGGTTAAGGTCACAGAGGCTAATAATAGATATTTTAGGTGGTTATTAACACATAGATTGACAAAGCGCATCATTGGGGAGCAACCATCAGTTTCACTGATATTCTTGTTTTTGTAATGAAATTTGTTTACAGATATTTTATTTAGGAACTTTGGACATGCGATTTGTAAAAAATTTGAATTTGAGTGATTAAATGAAGTTCAATCATCCATTACAAAATCAAGTACTGCAGTCTTAGCTGTAATTGTTCAAGTTAAAAGGCTATGTATGTCTTAGGAACAAATCTTATAAAAAGAAAAAAAATACTTAGTTTTGAATTATTTGTTTGTTTGTTTTTTTTAGTTTTTTTTATTCAATATTAAACAAACAATGTAAATATGTGCATAAGCAAGAACAAAAGTGGTATAATACAACAGTAATAATGTCAAACACATATTATACATGATATGCTAGGATATACTGTTTTCTTTTGCTTTGGTTGCATGTGGTGTATGCTGTTATTACTAGAGTTAGGTAGAAGACAACTGGACTGGGTTATGAAAGTTTATGCGTTTCCATTTTTGTTCAAAAATATGAAGTTTATCGTTGTTGAGGGCTATTTCTTTTTCAATTTGGATCTTTAGTTTTAAATAGTTTATAAAACAGTTGAAAGTAGGTATTTGTTTTATGTATTTGAAGCTAAATATAAAATATTTCATTAATCTGATAATGTTCACAGTCTTATTAATTTCTGGTATTTTAAAATTATTCACACCGAAACTGATATTTAAGAGAGACAGTTTTAATTTTAATTGTTGGTTCTCTAGAAATGTTGTTAACTGGTTCCATAGAATTTGAATATGTTTGCACTCCCAGAAAAGGTGTTCTATTGTTTCAATGTGTTCGCTGCATATATCACATAAACTTGTGTTGGATAGGTTGCACTTAAAAAGGTATTTATTTGTAGCTATGATTCTATGGACATATTTATATTGAAAATTTCTCAGTGTGCTATCAATAGTTGTTTTATATGGCATGATAAATATTTGTTTCCAATTAAATTCGTGTTCTCGAAGAAGGCTTTGCCATTTATTTTGAATCTTGGAGTTTTCTGCAGGGTGTTTAATTTGTAGTTTGTAAAATATTTTGTTTGTTTTGTTTTGTTTTGCAAGTATGTTTTCTGTGAATGATGTTTGAGTACATGGTGTGTCTTTTGTATTAATTGTAGATTTAATATGTATGGGTATGCTTTTAATTAATGTGTAATACATTAGGAAATTGCCCGAAGGTATTCCGTATATATAACATATATTCTCAAAAGAGTAGAAGTCTTTTATTCTGTAATCGTACAATTGGTCGACATATTTAATGTTTTTTTCAAACCAATGTTTATAGAAAAAGGTCTTATTGTTTAAAGTTATGTCTTTATTCCATAAAATAGTTTTACTGGTGATTTGGGTTTCTAGATTATGAGTAACATTAGTCCATGCCGATAAGACATGAGACAGAAATATGTTTTCGTTTGCAATTTCATGCAAAATGGTATTGCTGATGTTACATTCAAAAAGTAAGGAGTCACCATATTTTTTTAGGATTTCCTGGTAGAATAATTCCCATTTACTTGTATTGGTATTATCTAGATATCTTTTAACCCAGCTGCATTTGATTGCATTCAAGAATGAGTCGATGTCCGTTAATTGGATACCTCCATTTTCTACAGATTGAATTAACTGAGTTCGCTTAATTGTATCAGGTTTACCGTCCCATATGAAATTAAATATTTCTGATTGTATATCTTTAATAATATCATTTGGTGGGTTTGGGAGAACTGTTAGTGTATAAATTAATTTAGGGAGTGCAAACGTTTTTAACACTGTGTTTTTTCCGATTAGCGTAAGTTTACGATGCTGCCATGATTTTAAACAATTTTTAAATTTTTGTAATTTAGGCAGTATGTTTTTTAGAATGGTTTCATTTTCATTGTTTGTAAAGGTTATTCCTAACGTTGTTGCTTCATCTGATGTCCAGTGGAATTTCATTTCTTTTTTAAGTTGAATATTACTTTGTTTAAATTTACCTACTCGTAGCACAGTGCATTCACTTGTGTTAAGTTTAAGACCCGATGCCATTCCAAAAAGGGTAAGTGATTCTATAAGATTATTGAATGAGTCAATACTGTTATTTAAAAAATAAGTTGCGTCGTCAGCAAATAGGGACTGTTTAATTTCTTCGTCAGGTTCTAACGATATTCCATTTATATGTTCATTTGATTGGATATAGTGTGATAGATACTCGATGCATATAATAAATAGTGAGGATGAGAGGGGACATCCTTGTCGTACCCCTCGTTCGATGTTAACACTGTTTGACAAGAAGCCATTGTTAATTATTATACTGTTAATATCGGTATAAAATAGTTTTACCCATTTTATTAGACTTTCACCGAAATTCATATTTTCTAAGCAAGAGAACATGAACGAATGGTCTAGTGAATCGGAAGCCTTTTCAAAGTCTGCAAAGAAGATGAGGCCAGCATTGTTTGATTGGTTGAAGTAATTTATGCATTCTTGTATCAGACGTACATTTTCACCAATGTATCGTCCTTTAATAAAACCAGATTGAGATCTTGAAATGACTGAATTATTTGTTGCTGTGACACACTGACGGGGTTGGTTGAATTGTGTTTTTATCAACATAGGTAATAGAAGTACATATAAAATTGGTGGATTTTTATATAAATTCCTTCTTTGATCTGTATAAAATATTCACTTGTTATGTCAACTTTGACCATGACCAGGCTAGAATCCAATACATAATTATCTCGTTATGGTTTTAAAGACAAGGCAAACATCTTGGGAACAAGCATCATTTAGAATAATTCTTGACGTTCTCAGACATACTTGTATATCGGGGATCAACAATTTGAGACACATAACGGCAATAGGTAACATTACACCATTTAGTCAAGCTGAAGAAAAACATTAGCTTTTATATTTTATTTTTAGCTCCACAGGCCAGACGCCAGCGGGGTTTATGTCATGGTCCTGTTTCCGTCGTGCGTGCGTGCGTCCGTGCGTGCGTTAACTTTTTCTTTAAACATCTTCTTCTCCTAAACTGCATGTCCAATTCTGATAAAACTTCTCACAAATGTTCCTGGGGTGAATCTCTTTCAAATTTGTTCGGATTATTCCCCTGGGGTCAAATTTGACTCCGCCCGGGGGTCAGTATATTGAACATATGCTTATATAAAGCCTATTTCTAATCTACTTGTCCACAATCATTGGACCTAGTGCTACCACATTTGGTATGTAGTGACTTTTAATAGTTCTCTACATAGTTTGTTCAAATTATGCCCCTGGGGTAAAATTTCACCCTGACCTGGGGATCACAAAAATGAACATATGCTTATATAAATCCTATTTTGTGCCAACTTTAAACATCTTCTCGTCCATAATCGTAGGGTCTAGGGCTACCAAATTCGTTATGTAGTGACATCTAATAGTTCTCTACTTAGTTTGTTCAAATAATGCCCCTCAGGTCAAATTTGACCCTGCCCCGGGGGTCACAAAAATGAACATGCGCTTAAATAAAACCTATTTTGTGCAAACTTTAAAAATCTTTTTGTCCATAATCGTATGGCATAGGGCTACCAACTTTGGTATGTAGTGACATCTAATACTCCTCTACCAAGTTTGTTCAAATTAAGTCCCTGTGATCAAATTTGAATGTTTCCCAGGAGTCACAAAATTGAACATATGCTTATATTGGTGCTTTTTTGTGCAAACTTTATAAATCTTTTTGTCCATAACCATTGGGCCTATTTCTACCAAAATTGGTATGTATTAAAATCTTTAAGTTTTCTACCAAGTTTTTTAAATTATGCCCCTGGGGTCAAATTTGACCCTGTCCCGGGGGTCACAAAAATGAACATATGCCTAAATAAGGCCTATTTTGTACAAACTTTAAAAATCTTCTTGTTCATAATTATAGAGCCTAGGGATACTAAATTTAATATGTTGTGACATCTAATAGTCCTCTACCAAATTTGTTCAAATTATTCCCCTGGGCTCAAATTTGACCCTGCCCCGGGGGTCACAAAACTGAACATATGCTTATATAAAGCCTCTTTTGTGCAAACTTTAAAAATCTTCCTGTCCATAACAATTGGGCCTAGGGCTACCAAATGTGTTATATATGTTTATATACTACGCTCGTACTCTTATTGTAATGTTTCACATGCTAGCATAAGCACACACTTAGTACCATTTAAGATCTGAAGATAAATTATGCAATTATAATCGACAATATTATCAACTGTGATGACGGTGATTGTACATGTATACTTAAACATAAGTATGAATGTTGAAGTTTGATAATCATACATTACGCTCAAACGTGACTTTTTATTTTGTCCCGGAGATGTATATTTTCAATACGTAGTTGTTTAAACGAATCAATTAAATGGACGAGCAAAAAATAATAAAAGGCTTTGACGATTGATTTTCTCATGCAGCTTCAACCTCATTATATGCTCATATATACAAATTGTAATTATCTTATAATGTTCTTGAAACTGCACATGAAAATAGAGAATAACAGATTACTGCCTGATCTTTTTGTAATATCTCAGGCAAGGCTGCAGTAGTAGTAGTAGTAGAAGTAGTAGTAATAGTTGTTGTAGTAGTAGAAGTAGTAGTAGTAGTAGTTGTAGTAGTAGTAGTAGTAGTAGTGTAGTAGTAGTAGTAGTAGTGTAGTAGTAGTAGTAGTAGTGTAGTAGTAGTAGTAGTAGTAGTAGTAGTAGTCGTAGTAGTAGTTGTATGTGTCGTGTGTGTAGTGTTGTCGTAGTCGTAGTAGTAGTCTTTGTCTTGTTGTCGTCGTAGTAGTAGTGTGTCGTAGTAGTTCGTCTCGTCTAGTAGTCGTCGTCGTCTCGTCGTCGTCTCGTATAGTAATCGTGGTCGTCGTGGTATCGTCGTCGTCGTCGTATCGTAGTCTGTGTCGTCGTCGTCGTCGTCGTCGTCGTCGTCGTCGTCGTCGTCGTCGTAGTAGTAGTAGTCGTAGTCGTAGTATAGTAGTTTTTAATACATATCTTTTAATAAATAGGGGTATGATGACATATTCAATGTTGTATTCACCGTTTACTGATGTTAGAATGAAGTTTAAGCACCAAACAAATCAGTTTTTTTCTGATAAATTGTGGACACTCGGGTATAAACATAAATCAAAAGTAGGAACTTCCCAACAATAGATAAACACTATTTAAATGATAAACTTTGTTATTAATTTTATTTGTTAAAGTTTCTGACAAATACATCTCTTGTTTTAAACAGGAAATTGACACAAACACTATGTACAATATGTGTCTTAAATGTCTATTTATAAAGATTTTAATAGCATAGAAATAATGTTTGTTTGTTTTGTTGTTCTCGATGTTTACAACAATATTTAATTTCAATGGGTTCAGTCAACTTACTGGCACTTTTTCTGGTCTAGCTGGTTAACAAGTTCTAAAAGTATAAGACGTCTGATCTACTTGACTCAGAGGTAGGACGAGAATTGTCGTAGACTTATAACAACACACATTAATCCTTTGATTTCTAGCCAAGCATTCTGCAAACTGAGCAAGCCGGCATAACTGTAGCAGGTACCATTCAACATCTTGTACATAAAAGTACTCAGATAATCATAAAATATGTATATAACTAATTTATATTCATGACGGCTAAATTACAAGGGGCATAGAAGGATATATTACTGCCACTGTACAATATATATATATATATTAAAAATATATATATAATAACATATAACCGAAACTCTTCAAATACATTGGAACATTAGGCAGCTTGTATTTGGAGAGTAAGTGGCTAATTTTTGGAACAGTAGGTATCTACTGATTAAACAGACGGAAAATTATGTTTGAAGAGGAAGACTATAATATTTGGGGCAGTAGGCATCCAATGTTCGGATCAGTAGGTAATTAATGCTTCGAACAGTTGGAAGATAATGTTTTGGAGCAGACGGTAACTAATATTTAAAACAATAGGCAGTAATTGTTTGATACAGTAAGAAGTTAATGGTAAGAAGAGTAAGTAGATACTGTTTGGTTCTGTAGGGAGCCAATGGTTGGAAAAGTAGGCAGCTAATGGTTGAACAGTTGGTAGGCTTGAAGCTAAAGTTTGTAACCGTAGGCAGCCAATGTTCACAACGTAAAGTAGCTTATTTTCGGAACAGTAGGCTACTACCGCTTTGAAAAATAGGAAGCTTATGCTTGGAACAGTACGAGTGTACAGTCTTATATCAAATGTTTACTTTTGGATTACATTGTATCGATGCACCTATAAATGAGTTTCAATAAAGCGATGTTTTATGAAAAACAAACTAAACATGACATTGCAGAAGGAATGTAGTTGTTTTTTATTGCCATAATACCTTCAAACTGAAACATGACCTGATTGCTCCGTGTGCTAATATTTCGCATGGTTTGTACTTACACGAAGTAATTTGAGTCACGGTTATTACTAGTAAATAATTATATTTTATTCAACTTTAAGACACTCCTTACCTTTATTAAAAGAACGCTTTTATTTTCAAAGATATTAATGGAAATATAATCATAGTTCGAGCTGTCAGAGTTATCGAGAAGGAACAGCATGACTTTTAGATTCAAGAAGCAGACATGTGTTTTCCTTATCGAAAGCGAGCATTGGTTTGATTTTTGAGTTCTTCAACGGAAGAGATTGTTTTTGAATGGTTAAAATATCCTACCATCTGCATCGTCTTAATGGCGTAGTACAGGTCATTCATAATCTGAGGCTATTAATAGATTCGGGAAAACAACGCAATAGTATAAGGTTACGCTTGTTTATATTTTCAGTTTATAAAACGTTGAGCATGTGTTCAACAATAATTTCAGGGATACGATAGACAACAACAAAAATGCTTCATAACCGCTAAAACCGAATAATAAAAAAAAATATAACAAGAGTTTTATGTTTCGTAACCTCGTTCATGCTTCTACAGCGGAGTTAAGTTTTATATTCCTGGGAAACGTTCTTTTGTTCTCAACATATAGCGGCGATCTGTTGTATTTACGAGTGTTAACAACGCAATAGTTGAAGGTTAAGCTTGTTTATATTCACAGTTCTCAATTTATAAAACGTTGAACATGAGTTAACCAATTACTACAGATATACTGTATACAACATCAAAATGCTTTATAATCGCTAAAACCGAATATTAAAAGACAACTAAATATAACATATCTTTTAAAAAGGTAGTCGCCGTAAATGCGTACTTTGAAATAGAGTTTGCAATTTACGTTTTTAAATAAATAAATTGAAAACAAAAGTTTAACTATTGTGTTTTTATTTCCCCAACCACTATAGTGGGGGACATATTGTTTTTGCACTGTCTGTTGGTTTGTTTGTTTGTTTGTTTGTGTGTTTGTTTGGTCAAACTTTATCATTTTGCAATACCTTTTGCAATATTGAAGATAGCAACTTGATATTTGGCATGCATGTGTATCTCATGGAGCTGCACATTTTGAGTGGTGAAAGGACGCGGTCAAGGTCATCCTTCAAGGCCAAAGGTCAAATATATAGCTTCATACCGGCGCAAAAGGGGACATAGTGTTTCTGAAAAACACATATCTTGTTTTTACTTGTAAGTCGCATATTCATCGCATGAAATGCGTGTTACAATTGTCAAACCACAAATAAGTGTAAGTAGATAAAAATTATACTACGGAAGTGCACATCATAGGTGTCCTCACATGCCTTATTACGAGTATATTGCTTCACTATCGAAACATATCATATGTTAATATTTGATTTAAACGCAGTTTTCTTTCGACACATTTAAATCCCACTTTCATAGCCGCGTCATGAGAAAATGGGTCTTATGCGTTTCGGCTAGCGTATCTTTCACCCAACATGTGCATTTGCGCAGTCTGGTCAGAGGCGATGCTATAAAATCACTCAATGTGTTATGGTCTCATTATGTATCTCCTGTCCAGACTAAGAGATGCGCAGCCTTATTGAGCTATAAATATGATGGGCGCATATAGAATTAGACGAGGGTCATTAAAAAACCCATTGCGAATTGTAAATGGCACATTTTAGCACAATACTTTTCGATACAAAATTGAATTCAAAATAACAAACTTGTATATAAGGGCAGCCTATCCAGGCGTTCAGGGACGATTTCCAGCTTGCTGACCGAGTACGGCAAACATTGTGGTTGGATTATTGAACGAGTTTCCTCTTATCGTGACGCTAAAAGTATTTCGGTAACGTTTGTTTTCTCATCTTGAAATAAAAAACTGTGTTTATCGATAGTAAATTATATATTCCCCGAACGATTTAGTTAACGAATACTGGCCCTGATTTTTTTTGAGATGGATTTAAACGCGTAATTTTAACTTGGCCACAATTTGTGTCGTTTGAACAAACAGAGAGTACTCTGGAATTCCTTACACTGAACAGTGCTACATCCTTTGCGCTGAGCACAGACACAGTGATGTAGCCAAAATTCATTGGTTTCAACCTATGACGTATTCGAAAATATTCATGCGTGTCTGTTGGCGTTTAGTAAAAGTCGTTTAAGGTGAAAAGCTGGGTAATACAGCCACGGCGAAATAGCGCATTAGTGATTTATACGTATGTTTAGGTCAGTGTCGTTATTTATAAAAATATACTCTATATTTAAGATTATTGTTTCGTTTAAAGAAAAGCTGTGATAAAAATATGCAGGTTTCATACATTCTCAGATGATGTGGCCCGTGAATTTCGGACTCGTGACTTTCCTTACATTGGGTAAACCACATGCATATCAAACTTTTCTTTCAATGCTCGGAAAAGTTATGTTATTTTGGTTCAAATGTTTCTTATACATTAAATACATTTTACATATCTAAGCACTTATGAAATTAACTTATGCTCGTCAATATTCAATTAACCACAAATACGAGAGTGTTTATCACCAGCAAACACACTCACACAATAACTGAAGTAGTGCAAATCACATGTGTGTCATACTATTTCAGAATGTACTACCATTATCGGAAACATGTAAGTCGTTCGAAGAAAGGAAATGTCAATTGAATCTGCCTCAAACACCGATCTCACTTTCAAATTGTAAAGCAACTTGTTAAAGAAGTTTCTGACCATTGCAGAATGTGATATTATTAACAGAAAGTCATGTGTGTTATTGGCATCTTTGTATACACATGTATACACTATTTCGTACACTGGACGTGGTGGTATCCTGGTAATAAGAGATCTAGACGAAGAAACAAGTGGAACTTATCAATGCTATGAAACGTATATTCCTAAGAATTTAGTAAGCACGGATATAACAGCATCGCAATATACAGCCACAAACGGACATAGTTATAGTGTTCCAACCAAAGCTTCTGGTACGTAAATTTTTATTACAAAAAGACATGAAAGGATATCAACAGTTGTTAGTTTGTCATCATGTTACGTACTGAATTATGTTTGGATAAAACTGTAGAACTGAACAGTGTACTTGTAGAGATTGTTATTGAATTAAATTTGAATGCGACCAAGTTTGACATTATTTTTTTGCTTACGTTAATAATCACACCATGTATATCGAAAATAAGAAAAATAAAGGAATATTTTACTTGATATTATAATGCTGACCGAAGTCTAAACACACCTACTTGAAATATTCTTGTTCGGTTATTGTTGCAATTTTCTTCATTTAATTTTAGAGCCACGTCTTTCAGAAAAAAATGGGCATATCGTGTTAGGCGTATTGAAGGATAAATCCATAGAGTGCTCGTCCAATGCGGATTTTACTTTTAAATTCATCAGCAATAAAGCAAACGCCACAGTAATACTTGCAGAATGTGACTAAGAAAGCATGTACTATATTGAAACCAAGTTTACATAACACATACAATCTGTCTTACACAGGCATTGGAGGAGTTTTGCATATAAACAGTCTGAATGAATCCTTTGGAACATATATCTGTTGTGAAACATACAACCCAATCATCTTTATCAGTATTGACGTTATTGCACACATTTTGGATGCAGCAGATACCACTACTAATGTAACTGTATTGGCCGAGAATACTACAGGCACATAGTATTCACGTTCTTTGCAAGCGTTATGTTTGTGCGTACTTTTTATTTACATATTATTAAATGGTGCGCTATAAAGTACAAATACGAACTATATACGCCATGCACAATTCGCGGTCAAAAACTGTTAAATATGTTTTCTCAAAGTACTAAGAATAATCCAATAAAGTTATTATAAGCCATAATATTATCGTTTTCTAGTAAAAGGTCTCATAACAGTGTACAACTTGCATTTAAGAAATCCACTTGGATAAAGGCGCAACAAATAGTTCTTCATTAATATTTGCAATTGTACTTCTTCTTGCTGCCCTGACAATAACTGGAATCGCATGCGTCAAAGTTTATTTAAAGAAGAAAGGTACGTTCATGTTTATCCAATCCTCTGCCGGATTTTATTCTTTTAAATTCATAGAAACTACATAGAAAATTAAACTATGTATTTTTGACTACTAAATGTAACAATTTTAATATATTAATATCACATACATCAATTTATATGCATGTACATTTATACCACAAGTTGTTTAAACAAGTGTTTAACCCCCAATGCTATGACCGGTATCAACCTGCCCATGGCGGTGACTCCAATGTTATTCCATGGTGTTTATTTTCGTCATCGTTTTTTGTTTTGTGTCTTATTGTTATGCAATAAGTCATTCGCCCCTTGCCACGTATACATGACCTATAAGTGATGAATGCTCTCCTACGGATGCAACTAAAGTTTAACTCTTTTGTTAGATTGGCCTTTGTATCCACTTGTGTTCTTATATTTCAGCTTTCATCTGCGCTTCTTCGCAGGCCAACGATTCGGAAATGGTAATATTTATTATAGTTTGTCTCTTAGTATTGATGACTACTCGTAAATGTATAACTTATATTAAATATTATATTTATCGCTTATTAAGGTTTCCGCAATACGTTTTAATCGTTAAACAATATCCTGTTTCAATAAATATCATTTTGACGTATGGCAATCTCGTATTCGGTGTCAAATAATAAGGATCGATTTGTTAAAATCATGTTTAAGTTTGTAGCTATATGTGCTTAGTTCAAACACGTTTGTATTTCTATAGATTTATCTTTATCACGTTGTGTAGTCCGCACCAACATCAACCACAGAAACAAAATTGAATGAAGAAAATGAAAACACTGTAAGTAATATTTACATGACGAGTTATTAACAATGCAAACTAGTTAATTGGTATCATAAAATGATTGTTTTTGTATAATGTATTGAGCTTTTCTTGCGTAATAATGTTTTAAAAAGAAAACCGAATCAACAACATTAAAACATGTTAAGTCAATTTTGATAGTTGTCAGTCCTTCTTCATTTTTTTCATAATACTGCTTTAATACATGTTTGCATCACTATGCAACTTTCAAGCCATATCTATTTATAATAAAGAACATATGAATAAAGCAAAGTTGAAGTAACTACTCATTCGTGATCGTTTGCTACCATGAAAATGTATATACACATATTTTATTCAGAATGCGTAAGGCTTGCGTCAAACCTTAGACATCAAAAAGTGTAATGTGTGCTCTATGACGAGTCACATGTTCTTATCTAGTATTGTATGAATATGAAAACTAACTAGTTTTCGTTGAAGACAGCAACCTACAGCAGAAATATAAGGCGTCACGTACAGTTTGCTTTCGCTTATCTTCTTTCTACTTCTATGCACAAAATAACCGAATGCAACTTAATAGAACATGGTGTTCATATTAAAATCAAAATAATTGTCATATGAGATAAAATGAAAACCACTCCGCGGTATTGTTCGTGCGTTTTGTATGACGCCATTTAATTCGTGTGTCTTACAATATATACTTTTTAAACAACTACTAACGAATTACCTTTCTTTATTTAATGTTAAGAATTTAACTTTTGTTTAGTATCGGTGAAGTTATTTCTGATAATATTTCATTTACGCCTGACTATGGACTACTTTTTTAATTTTATTTGAATCAAATTTGAATATCTTGTCACCTTTTTTCATAGAAAATCAATCACCAGTTTATGTTTGCGCCATCGTTCATGATCACACGTACTTATTATAAATAATGAAAACAACGTTATTTACAAATGCTTCACCACTGAAATACACGCGATTTCGGCCTCCTCAATCGTTCTAAGCCAAGGTAATTTAATAAACATACAATCCATTGGATCGGTTTATGTTGGTGCAAACGTTATGTTAAATACAGAGTATTTTCACGTTGTGTTTATCCGAGTCAGAAATCATATTTTTACGGCCTCATTCCCTATTATAATGATAATATATATAGAACATTCATCCAGCGTACAGCTTTGACAGTTATACAGTTTAAGATTATTTCAATTTTACAGCGTGTCTGTCTCAACATTTTGTGACCGTGTATTTCTCTTTTAAACGCGTTGTCGATACTTATACCGCACTTTAAATATTTTGGTTTGTATGTGTGTTTTTTTTCGGCTTGGCTATGAGTCGGATAAATTCTATAGCTTTATATATTCGATGTTATAATCGCTAACAATCATTTTGATTTACCGGAGTCAAGTTCTCAGGGATTTGCATACGTTTCCCTATTGTTTTCTCGACCTGTGTGCAGACGAGCATTGATGTTCAATAAAAAAAATACTATTATGTTTTAAGATTGGAGACGACAGAGGTATTTCCCGTAAACTTGGCTGCACGAAGACGGGTCACAATCAAATTAAAAAAAACAACGTTTAAACAACATTGAATTGTATTCCTGTCAAGGTCTCTCTCACATTTCGCATGGCATTTTATTTCTTGAAATCATTAAACTTACCATGCTCTTTAAGACAATGTAAAGTTAGGACTGTCTCTACATGAACAATGTTTACGTTGATTTTTTATGAAAATAAAGGTTTAACATTTAATTATATACGGATTTAAATTAGTATAGTGTATCCGAAATGATAAACAGTCTTCGGTAGCAAAGGAGCAAATTTTAATGGTCTTACCCCAACTGGTCTGTTTAAGTTTAGTGTAAAGCATTTCACGGGAAAAAAAGTGATATGTAGTGAAACATTTACTGCTTGGTACGCTTTTATCATCGAAAATCGCTCTTGTATGCGTGAAATATGAAAATTCATGCGGAGCCTAGCTTGGTCAATCTAAAAGCAAACCAAATCTTTACAAAAAAGTGAAACTAAACACGTTTTAAACAGCGGGGTTATCAGCGTCATTCAAGTATGTATAAATTATATATTTGTTCGTAATTTGAGTTATTGATATCAATTAGGTTCTTTTTTTTTGCCAAGAACCCCTTAAAATCACAGCACTTAGAAAATGCAAGATTTGTTTGTCTTATCACAGGTCATTGTAAAATACCTTAACTAATTTCTATTTGTGGATCGGTTTGACAATTTAATTCGCAGCAGATATATGTCGCTTATAACGTTCCTAGTCGTTTTGTCTAATGGTAGGGTCAAAATCAGCCCCCTTAAAATCACGTCTTAAAACCACGGCTTATTAATTGTAAGCACACAAGGCAACGGAATGTTGATTTCTTAAAGCAATTGCTAGGCAATAATGTTTACAAATTAAAAGTAACTAAATTACAAAGAATATTTGAATGCATTGAATACACTGAGCATATGTTTGCTTCCGAATTAATACCTTGATTTTTTTGTTCAGTCAAGTGACAAAATTTACACATGTTCACTCTCGCAAGCGCCCGTTAAGAACGTAAGATATTATGTTTATTGACTCACTGCTGAGAACAACAATTCACGGTATTATCCAGTTTATCATTTGAATGACCGTACATAGGTAAACTATATTATACAATACATGCTATTAATTTCGAATTAATTATCTGTGTATGTTTTACATACAAATGTAACACAATAGGTGTTAAAGTGAAAGAAGTGACCATTAATTTATATCATACATTTGATTATATTATCAGTGTGTTTTGTATTAATATTCGAGCGTAAAGATTGCCATACAGTATGTAAAAAAGGTTCTCGTCATTTTAAAGCGCAATGAACTCAACGATAAGGATATACTGGTAAACTTAAAATAAATGTTGACATTGGTTTATAAATCAACAATAGACATAATAGTATCCATAAAACAGTTAGCTCACATTTCACATTATCCACGTATGTCTGTTTACAGTTTCTTTCAAAAATACGAGTTAGTGCATGTATGAAAAATCAACTGTTACTAATGTTCATACCAAGATATATATGTTAATAAACTTAAATTCTTATGTTTCACTTAAGCAAGATAAAGTAATTGTAAATGATATCGGTATTTCAGTGTTTACTGGGGTTAACAAGCAATTCATCGAATGGCGACAGAACACATCAAATTAAGAAACATGATGACTTGGGCAAATCGGTAAGTAATTTAAAATGGAAAATTTGAAAAGTCAGCATTTTATCAGTGGATATTATGTTGAAGGGCAATTATTAACAATTCCAACATCGCGCGCGTCAATTTAAGATTGATAACGCATGTATAATGTCATGTTTACAAGTAATTAACAGCAAAACTATCAAACAATCATACTTTATTTACTGATTAGCGTCACGAACATACCCTTTACAATCACAGGAGTGTAGTCATCTCAAATGTCAGTAATATATACATGATTAGTTTCACACATCTATTAAACAGAGGTGACATATCGCAACGTTATACACTGATGCAAATTTAAATGCTTGAAAAAATACCAGTGATGGGCTCATGTAATTAAGTGTTCGCTTCACGACGTACATGCTTCATTTGAATTAATTTGGAATAAAACCCCTAAATTTCAAATCATATTTAAATGAAATACATGTAGTATTATGCAATAAAACAAACTGCAAAAGGTTGTCGTATCGTAGTTTTGCATGTGATACTTATTTCGACGTATTGCACGCGTTCCAAATAATACATGCACTGTATTAGAATAATACTCGTTTATAACACATATAACACTGGGCACCGCACGGATGTAGACGCTCTTATTCAAAACATAATGTATGACTCGTTAACAACATATGAACGTGAAAACTAGTATAAACAATACACTTTAAAAACACAATGACAGAATGTGATCAGAGTCTTTTATACGGATCTCGCAAAACTAATCGAGCAATGAATAACATGTAGGTGCTAATAATTCGAGAATGTCCATCATGTGAATTTTTAAAAAAAGGGTGTGTTCCAAATATTTTTTTTCTTTTTTGAATCCGTTGTAGACATTGGTATTTTATATAACAAAAAACACATCAGTTCTATCGCACTCCTAGCTGCCAAACTGCACACAACCTAAAAGAGTCGTACAATTGATTCAATGAGAAAAATGATTTTCATTGTTTCAACGTCCTTTAAGTTGTTAATGCGACTCATTGCGCGAAATAAAATGCATTACTTTAGTATTTATCGCTTGCATAAATTATTGATTATACACAAACTATGCTACATGTGAACAATCAAATAATAATAATGTACCTCTCAATGTTTACTCGTACTACAGCAATTTTCCGATACAACAGCGTCTCGCTTGACTTGTCACACATTAACGTTGCCCACATTGGCGCATCCAATCAAACAGCATGTCATTATCTAAAAGCAAGTTTTAACTTTTAATATGATCCATACATGAATAAGAGTATCTACTTACCAACGTGTGAGGCTTCTTTCTTTCTTTTTTTTCTGACTTCAAAAATGTTGACGACCGACATGCGAAACATAGTAAAGGCTGTTTTATTCCAACAAATTTAGACTGTCGATGTGTGGGAATGTGCGTTGCAATGCGTATAGGCCGTGAGCCAAGAACACCAGGAGAATTTTGTCGACCCTATTTGTTTTAAATCCTCTATATACACTGAGTCTCATGACACATTGTTTGCAATTGGCTAGCGGGGAGAAATTTAACTTTAAAATATATGAGTGTAAAACGTTTTTTAAATATTTTTTTTAGATTACCTTAAATACAAAATACAAACTTTGTAATAAAACAAATTATTTTAACATTTCTTAATAAAGAAAAGATTGTAATCATTCAAAGCCTTCCTCTTATGTTTATATAATAATATATTCTATTAAAATATATGTGACACATACATATTTTACATATATTTGTATATGATTCACATACATGTTTCTTTAACATACTAATTGTAAATCAAATTATCCTATCAAACAATATGCCAACAAGCTTGGTAAAATAATGACAATAATTAATGTGTTACAATTATTAATCATGATGATAATAATAACAATAATAGTGATAATGATAATGATGATAAAGAGATAGCATAGATAGGAATTCATCTCTCACGCAAATAATAGAGCGATTAATACTCAACTTAGAAGATATTTATAACCTGATAATTGTATCATCTTGAATATAGTAACTATTATTGTTATTATGATTATTATTGTTATAATAATAATAACCATAATAATAATAATAATAATTATTATTATTATTATTATTATTATTTTATACTTTCAAATCAAATTGTAACTCACGATTTGCCATTTTTTCATTTTCATAGTTAGGACACAGGAGTTATATAATTGATCATCGAACACTTTATCAAGCAAATTGTCGATTTCAATACTATCATCATTTTCATCCTCGTCCTGATTTTATCCTGTTGCAACTTTGTACAGAGTATGTCCACTAGATCACTGAGGAAAATGTCACTATCAGACCACACATATTTGATTCCGTTTTCACAAAGTTTCCAGCCACTATTTTGAAAATCAGGCATGCTGGGATATCTTTCATGGGCGTGTAACCAAAAATATGTTTGGTAATTAGCTCGTGTGGTGTGCATGTTAAGTATTGCTTCGCATTAAGGTAGCAAACTTAAGTCAATAGTGTCGCATGAGTTTAGAGTATTACCTTTGATCTAATTTCTCTTACAGAAAGTTTAAGACCGGAGCTTATTTACATCTGAGTATTTTTTTTGCTTTCCATACATATAACATACACAATACTCCACTAACAATGCATCACTACACTCCTGTCTTTTACCGAACTTGGCATAGGTACGCATTAAGTCTGTATTTTTATCGAGAAGCTTTACTGGACCTACTTTCCCCCTTCTCACAAATGCGCTCACAGTATTGCAACCAGTAAAGCTGTGAATGAATTGCGGGTAACACTGAATAAAAGTCATTCCCCTTTGCTTGTTCAATCTTTTCTATGTCGATGAGTCTTCGTTTGTTTCCAGTTTCCATGTCAAATAGGATTGAACATCCAATTTGTCTCCAATACCTAATAAGAAGCACTTATACATCTGTATCGAGTGATCTCACAATTATGGTTTTGGTGTCAGGTTTAAATTCTTTTACGTGTATGGAGTGCAACATAATTCTTGTATCTGCTTTCTCTTGAGACGAAAACATAGATTCGTCTGGAAGTACCTCAGTTATCAGTCCGTCATATCTTGTAAGCAGACAGTATCGTTCACCAAGAACATAATACATTTGGCGATCCTAAAGTTGTTCTGCATATTTGTCAGTGCTCCATTGTTCCAATGGTAATTTTTTAAGCTGTATTTTGTTAAAATGGTGTGGATTTTTTTTGCCACTCCCTGGGCGTTTTGGTTTTTGCACCTGGCAATAGAAATGATGGTGATGATTTGACTACAGTTTCATGATAGGTATCTGTGCCAAAATTACGACCAAACTTTCAAAGGTGACCAAAACCCATCTTGGCTACTTCTTCAAAGGTATCAGGCACTCATACCAGACTGTGTAGTACTGCGTTGCCATCAATGATACTGGGAATATCATCATTTGGTGTTGGTTCAATTTGTCTCCATATCATGTAAAAGCTTTGCTTAATCCGCTTTCACTGACATTCCATCAGCTGTTTCCAAAGACCAAGGTAATGGAGAAAGTGGAGAAGAAAGTAACCGTTCAAGATCAATATCATTCTGAATTGAAAGAGGGATCAATTGTGCCAATATGTTGTGTTCAGTTTTAACCTGTGCCAGCTTGTTACTAGAACTTCTAATTGTCTTACTTCGGATGTAGCAAATGTATTTAGTTTGTTTCGCTTGACAGGATCATGTATCAATACATTCTTTTCAATGAGACAGCCAGTGATACAGGCTTCCATAGCCGCACAACCAATATCAACTGCCTTGAGAATGTTGGCAGCTGCTTTAGGTTCAGCAGGAACACCAGATGATAAACAATACAACTCCACATCAAATGGGTTTGGAACAGTTCTGACAATTATTTCTTTGAGTTTACAGGTTTTATATGTTTCATTGTATCTAGAAGGGTGGTGTTTGAAAATGTAGCTAAGGTATATTTCTTTTATCATTGTGAGCCGTTCCACATGATGTCCTGGTACATTATGCTCTTCAGCATAATAACATAATGTACTTTAAAGCTTCAGTGTGCACTAATAGGATCATGCTTGCTTCTGAGCCTTCATGACTTGCATGGATAGTCCAAGACCTTGTTTTATTTCTTCTGCTAGCATTATGGTAGATTGCTTCAGGTGAAATAAAGTTTTGATTCTGAACTTCACAAAGCATCCGTTTATCAAACTTTTGAATTGCTGATAGCTTAACTGATTCTTGAGCACATTTTGTAACACATTTAGTTAAATTTTGCTTGAAGCCCTTTACTTTGATAAAATGCAACCATAGACTGGAAACAGAACAGAGCTACTGGTAGCATCTAAAGATATACGCATGTACTTTTATGTAGTGGGCTGATTGTCATCATCATCAGGTAATGAATGAACCCGCTTTGGAACATGACTTGGATTGGTGAACAACTGGTACCTTCACCTGTGTATTTCATGTTTTTCAAAATCCAATTGTGCGGGCTACTAAAGTGTTCTGGTCTATGTTTTGAGGAGTTGTATGTCGACCTTGTTTTTTGCTACATCTTTAAGTTTTTGTAAACTATAATCTGTAAGTAAATGTACCTCTTCCTTTACTGTTATTTCAAAATGAACAATACATAGTTCCCCCCTATGTATCTTTTGGCTAGATTTTAAGTTCTATGAAAGTTTTAGGTTAATAGGTTTTTCCATAATAAGTTTATGAACAGAGACAATTGAGAGAATTTCTGCCACTTTACAGGCACAAGTACTATTTGAATACTATTACACTTCATTTTTAAAAGGTACAATATACATAGAAACCCAGATTTATTTCATTGAACAGTTTCTTAATTGAAAGCCGTATAAAGAATTAAATAGTACATGTGGCACGGATTTCATTTGTTCTAGTATAATTACTCTTCTAACTGTATATAATTTACTCGCAAGATTAATTATATATAGAAAACAACTTTTTGTCCCCTACCGGTTTCACCGGAAGGGACCTATGGTTTGCGCTCTGTGCGTCTGTGAGTCTGTGAGTCTGTCACACTTTTCTGGATCCTGCAATAACTTTAAAAGTTCTTCATATTTTTTCATGAAACTTGAAACATGGATAGATGGCAATATGGACATTATGCACGTCATTTTATTTTGTTCCTACGTCAAAAATTCTGGTTGCTATGGCAACAAATAGACTAGAAATACTGCTGAAAATGGTGGTTTTCTGGATCCTGCGATAACTTTAAAAGTTCTTAATACTTTTTCATGAAACTTGCAACATGGATAGATGGCAATATGGACATTATGCACGTCATTTCATTTTGTTCCTACGTCAAAAATTGTGGTTGCTATGGTAACCAAAAAAATAATAATCTGAAAATGGTGGAATTTCTGACAATGGTGGAGCCGGTAGGGAACCATATTGCTTGACAATAGCCTTCTTAATTATGTTATTGTATATTTTTAAAATAGTATTTCATTTTAATAATTTCGCAAAAGACTCACAGTATTTTCAAAATAGAGCGGTGTTAACGTCTGCACATATTATTGTGTTCCTCTTTTATTCACAGTTTTAGTTCAAATGAAAATTGCTATGAACTGTGTTGTCAGTATTATTTCAAGGAGAAACAGCAATGACATTTTCTTGCATATTTAATAAACAGAGAGAGCTATATAAATGTGAACATAATAATAAACCTTGGAACAAATATATAGAGCCAATTGAGCACATTTATCAACAGAGCCTGAGCTGTGATAAATTAACTTGCATTCCTTGCAATACAAATGCAGTATGAAAACATTACAGTTGATAGAACATCATATTTCTGCTCAATTATAACTCATTTTTGAAAAATACATTAAGATGTATTTCTGATTTACCAAAACTGATCAAATAATTAAGAAATCAATTCCATTTACTTTTTCATGACATTTTGAAAGTCAAAACTTTGGTTTCGTCTGTAGAAATTCAATCAAATGAACTGATCAAAACAAAGCAACGTAACTTTTTGTAAAAATAGTTGATATTTACAATGAGTGTGTATCAAAGATACTCTATGTAGGTAGATTTGTCATTCACAATGTCTAGATTCGATAGAATATGTTTGTGCAGCAGTTATTTAGCAACAATATTGCTTTAAAAGAATAAATAGCAGCAGTATTGCAAATTAAAAAGAGTAAAAAGGAAAAATAAAGGGTATGCGTCTCAAAGTCCCATAACTCTGTAATACCCAACAAAATTTTGCTAACTTTTTCCAGGAAATGCCAACTACCTTCAGGGTTAAGAAAAACATAACCTTAAAAATTCCCTCCCTGGAGGGGGGAGCAGGGTCATAATGCAGCTCAAGGTATAGTAGAATCATTTTACGCTCGTTGTGGAATAATGTGTTTTTGTTCAGTCGCCCTGAGCACGAAATGCTCATGGTGAGCTATTGTGGCATATTGCTGTCTGGCATCCGGTATCGTATATGGTGTTCCGTGTGATGTCAACATTCGGCTTCAGATGAAATGTTCTACAATGTAGATTTTAACAATGGTTACCCGGCGATCCTCATCCTTTGTTGTGGTCCGGTGCAAATGTAGGCCACCAGATCAGAAAATGTGTATTTCAACAATATTTTTTCTAGGCAATGCTTCAATATTTAAGAAGTAACATATTCCCATGGTCCTCTACATATGTTTATTCAAACTTGTTACACCAAAAAGGTCATTCATATAGACACGTGCAGTAAATAGCTAAAACAGTATTCGCCTCTGAAACCGCGATGATCAGTGATTTGATATGTGGTGTGTAGTCTTGTAAAGTTGTCCACAGTTTTTTTTTCATGTCCATTTGGTTAATAGTGACGCACAAGTGGTCAAATTATTTCAAGATACTTATTATATTTTCTGGAGCTGCAAAGGTAAGATTTAAAAAATGGGTTTATAACATAGAATAGAGGTTGTGTGCTAAGTTTGTTCAGATCACGCCCATAAGATAAATACTGAACACGCATCAGGGGCCACATGATGTATATACCATTATATAGTAAAAACTTGTAAACACATTTTTGAAAGTACACGAGAAAGGTTTCGAGTTGAAATATCGAGTAGTTGTCCTCTAAAAGGATTTAATATCAAGAAGTGAAACGCCAGCTGCTGGAGCAGTATTGTATTCTCATTATGTATAATTAGTTGGTCCTTTATTTAAAGGAAGTGACCAATTGCCAAAAAACAGTACAAAACAGCACAATACAAAACAACATAAACATACATATAAGAATAAAGCTGGGGTTACCGCCTTGGAACGGTCAATGTAAAGCATTGGGGGTTTAAACCGGTTTTAGATAGCTCAACCTCACACTTGGCCCAGCAATACTCATGATACATATAAGGTCATGTCGCCCAAGTCAAAACTTGCCACTCCATGAGGGAAACGAGTTACATATAGTTGTGTAGTGAATAACTTATAAACATCTGTTTTTCTGTAACCTATATGGTCTAGTTCGTAATATTTTAATTGTATTTGTAAGGCCGTCCTCTTGTTAGATATTAGTATTATTATTATTCGGACTTTATAATAATTAATACATTGAAATATTTGCTCCTAAATCATTTCATTAATATTTGGTTTGACATTATACTGTGGTCTTTCAAAGATATTTGTTGAAATCAGCAAACTTGGGTCAATTACAGTTCATGCTCCGATACACTGGTGGGCGATCTAGGGCCACCTTGTTCTCAAGACTTATATAATTACAAACCAGAGTAAAATTTCAACCTACATTCTAAGGCAACATATATTTATTTGAAATACTATCAGAACAATTCTTTGCTGGCATTGTTGGTGAAACCTATTAACGGTAATGGCATATTGTTATTACTTTGCTAAATAAACGTTCATGCATTGTTCAAAGTTAACTATTTTTTATTAGCTTAGATATATTATTTGATATATACGCAGCTCATAGAAACCACCCCAAGCATTCAAGTTGTTGCTTCCCTTGAACTTGGAACAACATACAGTCGGTATGCATTTTCTTTCACCCACGATCCGAAAAACGTGGTTTTCAACAGGAACTGCTTATATGGCGGCTCATCAACCGCAGTAGCAACTAAAACTCCGACAATTGTACTTCTGGACAACAAAAGGGAATTTCACTCATTTGGATTTGATGCAGAAAAACAATACGATTTGCTGGCAAATGAAAACACTCACCAAGGCTGGAGATTGTTCAGACGTTTTAAATGGCATTGCATAAGGTACTATTAATCGAAGACAATCATTGCATACATTAATACTAATATTAAATAACTTTTGATCAATATTTGCTGAATATCACGATTAATTAAAGTAAATTAATACACCAATAATAGTTTAATTGAATTTAGGTAGCAAATACATGTGGCCTTGTTTAAATATACTACTCAGTATAATAGTGAATAATTATAATAGTAAATATAATAATAGTAGAGGTTTTTTTAAGTTTAGTTAAAAGCTATTTATTTTAGCGCGAAGGCATTTAAAATATTTAATACTCATGTGAAAGGCTCTCGAGTCCGTTTCCTGAGCCTAGAATCAGTACTTGGTGTTTTTGGGGGAACGCTTAAGAACGTCTCGAAACCGTGACCTACCAGCCGCTTTGCGGGCACCATATCCATTACACCACGGCGACCTATATAATATTAATAACAATGATAATGATAATACTAGTATTACTAATTGTTATTTCTTCTATTGTAATAATAATAATAATTATAGTATTATTATTATAATTAATATCAAAGCTGTTGAACTGAAAATTAATATATACAGCATATTGCAATATAGTTATACGGAAATACAACAGCTCATCATTGAAATCCACAACTGGCATTTCAATGTCGGCCGAGAAAATAATATGACGACTTATTTTATGGTCAGCTAATATACCATGTATAAGGTCGAATATGCATGGTGGAATACCACATAGGTCTATGATTAGCATTTAAATTAGGACTTAAATGAGTTATTTCGCTTGATTGAATAATATGTATTATAAAATGTATAATCTTTTCTTTTGAATTTATACCAAGAATTATAAGATTGTTTACTTTGCGAACTTTAATGAAGTCCCGTTAACAAGTGCATATAGGTTTGAACATCATAGACACACGTTTTGTGATGTTCATTATTCAATAGGAACATATGACATTGAAATATTTTAGGTTTATATTTGTTTCTTTGCAAAACCTGAGTTTGAGATTTTGCTCGCTAGAAAACATTGCACCTCTACATGTAATGCGTAACCGAAAAAGTAATGTATTTGAATAGAACTTTTCCTTGGATACAACACTTGATGACCTAGAAGGCAATCCATATCCCGCGATGGAAATATTTACCATGACACTACACTTTCTGAAAGAACATCTCTTAATTGCTTTTAAAAAAATCAACGGAATTGCTTGAAACCAACATACAGTTCATTATAACCGTGCCTGCGATATGGACTTCTGAGGCAAAACTCTTCATTCGAGAATCTGCTGTAAAGAGTGCGAACACTCCTCAAAAATGGTATTACAATGGTATGCGTTTAAAAATTCCAATGACCTGTCATTACAAAAACAAACTTGCATATTAAACGATCCTTCCAAAATCACGAACCGTATCAACTGTTTTAATTTGATTGTAAACAAAATTAATGAATGTATTTGTCATCGTTGTGTAAACCTATGAATCACAGTTTGTGGAGATCGGAAATAAACATATTGACATATAAATAAAGGTTTTAACTTCCGCGTTGTAAAGCAGTGTGGCTTACTGTCTAACAGCCTTAGAAAGATAGGATAATATATTAAATAATTATCAGTTTTCTTCATGATTTACTTCCAGAACCATAACCAAACTCTTCCTATACATAACACAATAGCGCGCTTGGTTTGACCTATCAAAGCCGATATTCTTCATATCACGCCTCTCCTGTACAATATATTAATAAACCCTAGCTTTACATGTTTTACCAGTTATGATTATTTCTTCGTATAAAATATAAATTGTGTTCGCCTTCTTATGCTGAGTCAGCAGCCCTCTTAATTTTATTTAGACACAAACGTTTTGTGATGCTTTTGCCTTATCTGAAGGCTGGAATCAAAAACGAAAGACTGAAATTGGTTGTTGATGCGGTGGCGGCGGCCACTTGGTGGACAAGTTTGAACATTAAAGACAGCCCAGAAATTGAATTACAAACGCCTGGGTCCAAATGGTTGGTTGTAAAAATTGGAGGTAAGATAACTCATCGAAAGTTCGGTTTAAACATGCCAGAAGTTGAATGAAAATTAAATTATCATAAAAAAAAATTAATTTGAATATTATTTATTTAATATAATGATAAATCTTTTTTTGAATGATTTATTAATAATTATCAATTGTTCCCTTATGTGTACGGTACATGTTGCTATCCATGATTTTTGTTATTGTTTTTGGCACATTTACCAGGTGGAACTGCAAATGTATTGGCATACGAAGTATTATCTGAAATCAACGTCAAGGTGATACAAGCGAGCGGTGGGGCTTGGGGCTTTACAAACGTCAAAAAGCAGCTTTTGGAAAATCTAGATAAAGAGCTTGGAGCTGGAAAGTTAGACAAAATACGCAGAGAGCGCATTGGAGATTATTACGAACTTTTACAAGAAATTTCAGACAAAACCCGATCAAAATATTTTTTTTTTGCAAAAATGTCTGTTTCGTGAGGCCCCCGTATTCACTGTCGCCAGAAGGCAAACATAAAATAGAAACAACGAAGATTAAAGCATGTTTTGAACGCGAAATTTCAAGTTTTATTGCTCACATTAAAACTGTATTAAATAATAAGACATGTTTAAGGGAAGTAACCAATATGGTTTTAGTCGACCGATTTGCCGAATAGATGAATGTTCAAAACATGTTGCGAAAAGAATTTCCAGAATTCAAAGTGATTATTCCACCAGATCCTAAATTGGTAGTTCTGAAAGGAGCCGTTTTGAATGGACATATCTCTGATACAGGTACATCTAATCCGAGTGATAGCATATAGGCACAGTATACATATCTATTATCTGGAGTGCATAATATATGGGGCTAATCCTGATCGCTCGCGAGAATGGAAGGCGCAGTACCACAAGACAAGGGTATACTTCTAAACTTGGCCTTCATCACATGTTACACCAGCCTTCAACCCGTTTTCTTTATTTTCTTTAAATTGTTGAGCAACACTTTTGCCGACATAACAGACTTTTAATGCATCATGTCTTGTTGTGAGCCGGAATTGAATCATTTCATAGGCCTAATTGATCCACAGTCGCCATTTGTATTTTATGTTTAATTAGATTGACTTGTTCAAGCATTGTAAAAGCTAGTTTCCCTGTTTTTTTTAGCCCAACTGTAACCAACTTTTGAAATTGAGTTTCCTGGGCTTAAATCTACTGGCCCTCAGGCTAACGCTAACCCCTAAACCTGTAAGTTATTCATGATGTAAGATCTGACAGTGTATTGAACTCATTTTATTTGCAAGTCTGAAGACATTAAAGAGACCTTATCACGTTTTGGTAAATTGACAAAATTAAACGATTTAACAATTTGGAGAGTTCTGTTGTTGTTATATTTCTTCATACTACGAGGATTGCTTATATTAAGTATAAAATACATCTCTCATTGTATGAGCACGGATAGCTGAGTGGTCTAAACGATATACTTTTATTCCAGGGGTCAGTGGTTCGAGCCCAGTTGAGGGTAACATTTTTTTTCCTTTAATTTTATTCTTTTTTATGGAGCTCAAATTATGGAGATCAATTTTTTTCATTTATCAATATTAAGCATTTAATGACAAACTGTGAAAAGGTTCCTTTTAGATGTTTACTAAAAATGCCACAAGGTAAAAATTTAGAACTCTTTAGTTGTTTATTTGATTTAAAAGTGATTTTGTTTATTTGCCTTGTCAGCGAGGTTACTTTGACGTTATTAACATGTTTTATCTTTTATTTTTCAAATCTGTTATGTAAAAGATATTTTAAGCTTCGATTTGGGTGAATTAGGCAGATTTCCTCTTTCTATTATATGTGAACAACGTGCACTCAGTTATTGGGCTAGAGTTAAGCCAAACCCGGACTCTGATGCGCACTGTTGATAACTGACAATGTCATCCTACAATGCGAATGATAATAATAACACAGACATGTGGGGTGCATTTGTAAAACAACAATTAGATCAACTAGGGCATGGTATATTTCACAATAATTTAAATGACAACTGTAATTAAGCTTAATTAATTTGCTAGATATTTTGTCTGTTTTTAAATGATGAAAACATTATATTTCTCAATCACGTTCTTGAATTCTCATGTCAGATAATGTAATAAGTATACTTTGGGACTCTAACTTTTCGTTTTTTTAAGTTAGACTCTCTTTTATCGTAGACTTGTACAATGATGCATCTTTATCGATGTTAACTTGTTTTGTATTTATGCGAGTGTATGTCTCCATGAGTAATGCCTGCACGTGTGCATACGCGTTATTGTAAAATTATACATCAACAACACATTACTTAACGTTTCTCTAGTCTGACTCCAATTGATTAATACAAATTAAAAACCAAAATTTGTATCTTACTTTTGTAAAAATTTACTACTACAGTGTAAAATACAGCGCTAAATCCTTGTAAATATTATGTCTTTGAGCGTTCGTTTGAGAAGATTTTAAAAAAAGATACGGTTGCTCTAATTATTTTTTTGCTGTTGTTGTATTTTATATAGCATTGCCTGTTTGTATTATTATATAGCTGTTTTTTTTTTGTGAAATGCTTACACATTTTGATATATGTAAGTGAATGTTGTGCAAACTATTATCTATATGCAAGAAAATACCTTCATCACTTGAAATCCTTTCGTAGTGTAGCCTTGACGGCCCATTCTTTACACAACCGATTATTAGTTTATTTGTCATGCTCTATTAAGTATGTGATTATGTGATTTAAATTTTGAATCCCGCTATCCAGTGACACTGCCCTTTTTCAAATAACACTAACGTTGTAATGGGTGGATACCGCTAGCCATTGACAAGGTATGCTATCACTATCTACTAAAAAAATAAAATGACAGTTTTCTATCCTATTTTTGCTTCATTTAGCATATAGCCAATTCATAAAATGTTTGTTTTTTTGTTTCTAAAGAAGTATCTTACTATGCACGAAATGACGAAACTAGTCAGTTGACTGAGATTATACTATTTAGGGCCTCAGGCTTCATTAATTGACTATATATTGTGCTCAAAATAAAATGCGTTTATGTTGCGTGTGCAAAAATGTACCATTACAGTGTAAAATACAACGCTTAACCGTTGTCAATATCATGCCCTTGGACGTTCGTTTCAGAGATGAAATTACAGATACGGTTGTTATAACTATTTTTGTTGCTGTTATTGTTGTAGTACTTTATTGCATTGTTTGTTTGTACTACTATATTACATTATTTTGTGAAATGCGTACACATTTTGATATATGTAAGTAAACGCTTGTGTAAATTATCATCTCTGTACTGACAATTACCATAATCACTCAAAATCCCTTCTTATTGTAGCTTTGACGGCTCATTCTTTTTTATATTGACTTTAGTTTATCTTTTGATCCTAGGCTATTATAATTTACTCTTTATACACCCAACATAACCTCACGTATCATAATAATGATACCAAACATATTATCATCCTTTACCATTTTCTTCTTTTCCCTTCCATCTTCTAATCTCTCTGATATCTTTTTCTTCAATGTGCAGCAGTTCTGTTGCAAACAACGAACACAAATCTTAATAACGTATCCGTCGAAATGTGTCCTCATCGCTAATCGCAACACGCGTATCATGACAGCGTTTCTGGCCCATCTTGTATTTATTGGAGGTTATAATTATGTTATGTTTATTACATTAAACAGAGACCAGTAAACGCTGTCATGGTTGCATACAGATCACCAGCTATCTTTCTATTGTTCCTGCACTTATTATATGTATGTCAATTATGGCTTAATATAACAAGCCTTTTCTCATTACAAATTTATGTAAAAAGGTCTATGAACACAGCACTGAGAATTGAACATCCATGCAAACGTGTTCTGATAGGAAAAAACATACACTAGGATATTATTTTCCTCAAAAAGCTCGTAAAATGTTTCTTGTGTGCTGCAACATGTTGTTGGATCTCTATAGTCTATTGCGATCAGGTGATGTGCATCCTAATCCTGGGCCAACTTTGTCTGATCTATCTTCTAACACAGATGCAAGCAGTTCTTCTTTCATTTCTAAATTCGTCGGCAACAAACCACATCCATTTTGTGCATTACAATATTCAAAGTCTGGTGCGTAAAATTGATGTTCTTTACACAGGACTACGAGAATTTGACATAATTGGTTTTACCGAAACATGGCTAAATAGTTCTATTTTATCTGCTGATCTCCTCTTTGACGGTTTCCATCAACCAATTCGCAAGGATCGCGCATTCGATTCACACGATGGCGTTGCTATATACGTCAATGTAAGTATTGCCTTTAAACGCAGACAAGATCTTGAACTGAATAATGTTGAATGTATTTGGATTGAAGTTTTTCCCTCAAAAAATAAATCCATTTTGTTTGGTGTGTTTTATAGACCACCTAGTGCGGATAGATCATATATGATTTCCATTGAAGAGTCTATAGGGCTAGCCAGAGACACGCGAATAAATGATATTACTATAACAGGTGATTTTAACATAAATGCTCTAGCTGAACCGTCTGCGCGAAAAATTAATGATTTATGTCAACAATATGAATTAACGCAACTCATTAACGAACCAACACATTATACTGAACACACATCTATCATTATTGATCTTATTTTTGTAAGAAATCGGACTAATGTACTACTTTCTGGAACAAGCGAATCCTTTTTAGACCAAACCGTTCGGTACCACTGCCCTGTTTTTGCAACATTAAAATTTACAAAATCCAGATACAAAACGTTTTATCGACATATCTGGCGCTATGACATTGGAGATTATTCGAAACTACGACAAATGATTTCGGATACTAATTGGGATCTACATAAATCCGAAACTGTTGATATATATGCAGATAATTTAACCAAAACAATATTGAACATTGCAAGTATATGTATTTCGAACAAAAATGTTTGTATCCGTTTGCGTGATCTTCCATGGATGAACAATAAAATAAAGAAAACAAATCGACAACGGAAGCGCCTTTACCGAAAAGCAAAACAATTTAAGAGTGATATTCACTGTTCAAACTTCTGTCGTGTAAGGAATGAGGTTGTTTTACTATTACGAAACTCGAAACTCGAATACTTTCACAATATTGCTCCAAACCTTAAGTCATCAGACCTTTCCGCTAAAGACTGGTGGAAGACACTGCGAACATTTGTCCCTTCTAACACAACTTTACGATGAACAAACCAATAGTTTTGTATCGGATGATACACGTAAAGCGGATATGCTCAACAAGTATTTCGCTAGCTAGTGTTCACTTGACGAAACACATCACGATCTTCCCCCAATGCACCATACACACACGACCAGTCTAAACATATAACACCAGAGGAAGTAATTGACTCAATTACATGTCTAAGGTAGGAAAAGCGTCCGGTCCTGATGGAATAGATAATAGAATCCTAAAAGAGGCCATGCATCAATTAAGCTACCCCTTGTGTGATTTGTTTACCTCTTGTCTAAATACTTGCAAAATGCCTTCTTGTTGGAAACTTGCAAATGTGTGCCCAGTTTACAAAAAAGGCGATCAATCCTTAAAGTCAAATTATCGACTTATATCTCTGCTTAATACAACCGAGAAGGTCTTTGAAAGAATACTGCATAAACACATGTTTTATTTTCTTCGTGGAAATTCATGTTTTGCACCCACTCTATCTGGCTTTTTGCCTGGTGACTCCACTGTCAATCAGGTGACATATATTTACAACACATTTTGCAAAGCACTAGATAATGGCCTTGAGGTAAGGGTTGTATTCTTCGATATAAGTAAAATTTTTGATAAAGTATGGCACAAAGGTCTTTTATGTAAACTGAAACAAGCAGGCATTCGAGAAGAACTATTATCGTTTTTGTCTAACTATCTTTCTGATCGTAAATAAACAGTAATCTTACCGGGATCGTCCGGATCAACCCCTATTGAAATTCTCGCCGGAGTCCCTCAAGGTTCTATTTTAGGACCACTTATGTTTTTAGTATATATAAATGATATTATTGCTGACATAAATGCACACAACCATTTGTTCGCTGATGATACCAGTCTTTTCATGGTCGTTAATTCGCCTAACGAAACTGCAGCCGTTCTGCAATCAGATATCGACAACATTTCTAGCTGGGCTGTTAAATGGATGGTTTGTTTTAACCCTTCAAAATACGAATCAATGATTATTTCTCGCAAAATAAATAAACCAAATCTTCCACCATTGACCATGCAGAACATTAATATTCCAAGTGTTGATATCCATAAAGATTTAGGTGTTTTATGTCAAATGACTGTACATGGCTTGTGCATATATCCTTTGTAAAGGAAAAGGCATGGTTACGAGTTCATATAATACGTAGATTAAAAACAATTCTTGATAGAAAAACTCTCGAGAAAATATATTTTAAGTTTATAAGACCAATCATTGAATATTCAGACGCTGTATTTGACAATTGTACGCAATACGAAAAAGATGAACTAGAGAAAATACAAACTGAAGCCGCGCGAATAACAGCCGGATGCACACGTCTAGTCTCATTAGAAGAACTTTATAATGAATTAGGATGGGAAACTCTTAGTCAACGAAGACGTAAACATAAACTAATATTAATGTATAAAATGAAATCAAACAGTATTCCGAACTACTTACAGTCCCTTGTTCCCGCAACAGTTGGGTCGCGTAGCAAATACTCATTAAGACATGCGTCACATCTACAACCAATTCAAGCGCGAACGTCACTGTATTTAAATTCGTTTTTACCGTCCACTATATACGAATGGAATAATCTTCCAGATGATGCCCAAATCGCTGAATCTATCCATTCCTTCAAAAGGCTTATTAACATTGATCGACCGATTCAAAATCCCATATTCTCGTACGGCGAAAGACGCTCTCAAATATTACACACGCGCTTACGTACAAAGTGTAGCGCCTTAAATGACCATCTTTTTAGACGTAATATTGTTACATCCCCATTATGTGTATGCGGACTTCAGGAAACGACGTCACATTATTTTCTCGAATGTACTCAGTATGCACATGCCCCTGGCGAACTTCTTAACACAATATCCGTTTATTCCGTCCCCTGCATTGCCACTATTCTATTTGGAGACAACACGCGTGACTACCTTACCCATATTAGAATAGCTGATGCTGTTCACAAATGTATAGTTAATAGTAAGCGATTTGATTCGTAAATAAGCAACAGAAATACTCACAACCATTTTCTCTTCGTTTCCCTTATCTAATATTTCAAAACTACCTTTATCTTCTTCCCAGAACCCTACCACACTTTCCTTCAACTCCATATGTCAACTTAAAACTTGTTTTGTACAATTTAAACACTATACACGGAGTTTGTCCCTTTCCAAAACTGTTATTATTGTTTAATGATCAAAATCCGATCATGTTCACCTGAAAACATGTAATTGTATTTGTATAGGGAGAATAACTATATAAGACATTGTATTTCGTTCTAATCCTATTCAAACATGTTCATTGTATAAATGTTACATGTAATGCTATGTAATAACAAATTGTATTGCTTGAAATAAATATGTTTAAACTAACTGTAATTATTCTTATGGAATAAACCAGAGATTAAAAGATCAGTTTATACATAATTGGCACGATACAATTCAAAACCAACCGAAATAAGAATACTACAGAATGTTTAAGACTGAATTCGATTATGAAAAATATTAAGTTTGCATTAATTATAGAACTAATGAACAACAGTTATCCAGATTAAAACTAAGCGCTCATAAATTAGAAATAGATACTGGCAGATATAATTACATACCCAGAGATGAACGTAATTGTAAACTATGTAACACTGTTGAATCGGAATATCATGTCTTTCTTACCTGCTCCCTCTATACAGATCTACGAACAAAATATAATATTCGATCTAACTGGCATAACTTAGTCAAATTCAAAATATATACTATCTTGCTAAAATACTACAGTAATTAACAATGTTGCCAGATTTATTACTGATGCAATGAAACTTCGTGATGAAAAATTAGAAGTATTTGCTGCTTCTTAATTAATATTGTATGGAACCGTTAATATGTCCTTTATTGACTACTTGTTTCTTCTTACAAAACTGTTAATACATTTACTTTTGTAAAAGATGTTTGAACTCTTTACATAGTTATGTATGTGTATAATTATGTACTTGTTTGTATTGTACTGATGCACTTCGGCTATAATTTGTTAACTTGAATATGCGAATAGGCATTTTGTCGATGTTCCAATAAAAACTTGAACTTGAATTAAGCACTATGGGTAGATGCCTATTGTCTCTTACAGTTTAGAACATATGCAAATCGGATACTTAGGAAACATCCGTATTGACTAGTTTGATATATCTCTGCATATACTCATTATTATCTGATTTGATCATTATCTTTGTTTTTTTATAGATTTAGTTAGCTTGTAGCAGTTTTGCGTTAATTTGCTTATCTATTATAAACGCAGTTAGTATATAATGTTTGCAAATAAGACTTCTTATTAGATGACAAATAATGTAATGTTATAGCCAATTATATACTAAGCTAGCTAAATCAACAAAGACCCAGAAAAACGTGGATGAACTTATATGAACTTGTACCCCAGTTTTTTTTGTCGCCATTTTGCCAGATTTTTTTCATCCATCTTTTTATTGAATATGAAGTGTCAAAAGTTTACATAGAATCGTTCAATACATGCGGTTAACAAGTATTATACGTTTTCTTTAAAGTATGTATTACATTTACTTGTATGAAAGACAAGAACGCGTAAATAGTATTCACATATACATTTAAGACAGACACAGTCACCTATATATAGTGTATTATATAGCAAGGTGTTATGTTATATAATATACACGATGGGTACAATATTGAGTATATAGGTCCATATGTTTGTTATTAGTAAAGTATATGATCGATTAACCACGTACAAGTTTTTCCCTTAAATTGTTTGTGTGGTTTATATATTTGAATATATTTACATTCACTCTTAATTTCCTGTAGAAAATTGAACGAGTTATTTTGCTAAACCCGTAAGCCGGCGTTTCCGCATTCGAAGGCGGAGCTTCTAAAATCGAACCAATGGTTTCAAGACGCTGACGCGTAGTTATACAGTGCCCAGTACCGTCACCGCACTACTTTTGTAAATATAGTAACAAACATGAATAAACATTACCCCCGTTTGTTTACTTTTGCATAAGAATAGCGGAATTTAATGCAAACTACGGAAACTTCGATTTAGGTACGTTTTATGATTCTTTATCTGATTCAGATAATTAATATTTGGCAACAATTGATCTTGGCGATTTGTTTATTCTCGCTTGAAAATAAAATATTCAAATTTGAAGAAACCAGCAAATCAGAGACAGAGGTACATAAACAGGACAATGCGTGTGTCAAAATGAGACTGAATCTAATTATGAACCTCAGCAAACAAGGTTCAAGTGTCTGGCAAAGGCGGATATTGGTAGCTTAGAGACAAAGCACCAGTCTACAGCTACTAAGAAAACACACGATGAGGCATTAAGTTGTTTCAAGGTATGATTCAACCAGTTGTACTAATTTTAAAATTGAAATCACACTTACCTGAAACCGTCCGTTCAATATCAATCCGTTTCGCAAAGGAATTTGGTGATAATAATTATGCACCATTATGATTATCAAAATGTCTTCTCAATAGTTTTACGAAAAGACAAGTTAACATCATACAAGTACATTCAGTACTTTTTAAAGTTGAATTTGACATTCATACTGATTGGCAACGGAAAAAAGTTGATGCGTTTCCCTTGATGCCTTCTCTGAAATGCAGTTTTGAGTTCTGTTCCGGTTGCCGGTTTTTTTAAAGTCCAAAATATTTAAATGATGAAACCACTTCAAGCTTTACGTGAATATATCAATGCTTGTGTGTCTTGCAATAGTTTCCAAAGATCAATTTTTAGTTTTTTCACGTATGCATCTTTAATTTCCACGTGTTAAGTATACTTCGATGTCAGTTAGCACCTCAATCAAAAAATGCCGAGTAGCCTCACGAACTAAGCTTTGGAAGGAACGGCAGTCTTTTCAAGCTTGCTTATCACACCATATAAAATCATGTCCAGCAATAGATGTTTTCTAGGCTACGCATCTCTTCGGAGTACATTGCCATGTTTATAATTGTTATCTCTTCTTTTGGTCATTCGCTGTTCTTCGTTGTGGTGCGCAAGAGAAGGCCGGTCTGATATGTTGAATCGTCTATTTTTTAAGTGTAATAGTAGTTGGCACTCCATCCATGGTCGATATGGCCTTCAATATCTTAAAATAGACAATTATCTTATATAAATAAAACCTACTTATTACAGTGCAATCATATGAATTTTAATCTTTGGTATAATTATTTTACTACACAAGTGTCCTTAAGTAAATACAAATAAAAAGTTCAGCTTCCCAGTGACAATGATTCAATTTTATGTCCAGTATATGTCCAGTGTTGTTTACCAATATAACCTAGCATTTAAAATGTAATAAATTCCTCAAAAATCATCATATACGTACAAGTGCATTGTTTTGATGTCGTATTTCTATTGTAGTTAATTTCTCCACACAGTTCTATTTTTCAATAAATCAACATCAATATACTTTACCCCACTCACCATAAACATTATTGTGTGTGTATTTAAAAAACTTGTTTATACGGCTGACAAGACCTCAAAATCAATATGATACATATTAAAAAAGGTTTTTAAACACATACAACAATTATTTCCAATAATTTTAATAGGTAATTGATATTATTACCTAAAACGATGGATTAACATGAGCATGATTTCAGCAAACCGAAAACCTAATAAGTTGATTTTCTACACATCCATGATCCATTATGGATCACTATCTGATCTGTTGGGGATATAGCGTCGACCTGTTAAAATATATAGGTACTTTTTAGGTAATATACATGTCTATTATCTGTAATATTGTTAACAAACAAAGCTTATAACAAAGAAATCACAGTTTAAAATTGCGTCAACAGCTTAGTGGTAGAGCGTTTGCCTGGAGTGCATGAGGTTGTGGGTTCAATCCTTAGCCGCATCATACCAAAGACGTACATAAACGGTACCAGTAGCTACCTGCGGTTAACACGTACGATGATGATGATATATCGAAAGCTTAATAAATCCTTACCTGGGACCTATCAAGACTATGCAGTTAAGCTGGACAGTAAGTTCTTCCACTATAACAGAAGGCAGGCTACTACTAATGACAATTTGTACCCTAAAACCGGTTGACTTGGCAGTTTACTATGGAATTACCGTAAGGTCCGCCGTGGTTACACATTCAAATCTAGAGGGTGACAATGCGATAGTGCAATAGTACGATGGCGTACTATCGCATTGTCGCCATCGCACTATCGCATTGTCGCCATCTGGATTTTAATGTGTAACCACGGTGGCACTAACGGTATTCCGTAGTTTACTGCTTAATATGAAAATGCGTTGTAAAATGTTGAATTGTGATTCGTCAACTTGTATTCTGAACAAGTGTATAATGTACACTTGTTAGATGCTGACTTGTAGCAGATTTCTAAAACCGATCGTACATCTTAGAAAATAATTAATATTTTTTAATCGACTTACTTTCAGATGGATCTATTATCTTTTATTCATTATTATGACTACAATTTTAGGTATATTAAGATGCAGACTGTATATATATATATATATATATGCGCTTATATATATATATATATATATATATATATATATATATATATATATATATATATGCGCTATCTTCTTTTTCAGATCTGTGGTTTAAGAAGTTAAATGCTTGTATTAAACCTGTTGAAGTAAGTCTACACATGTGTACTGTGGACATTGATCGAATTAACATGAAAATATCTCCATATTCATAGTTGATTTATTTGCATATCGATTTTGTAGAATTGGAACATTCAACGCTTTACACTTTACAACTGTACAAAACAGATATTAAAAGGTTGTATTAAGCATTTTAAAAATTCTCTGTTAAACGAATGAGCTGAATATTCAACATTGTGCAGCATTTCTTGTGATGAATATTATTGGTGGGCTTTCTCTTCCAAGTGTTTCTCGCATTTTTAAAATCCCTTTTTGCTTCATAGCAGCCTTTGTTGAACCACGGGGGTTTCGTTAAAATCGTTGATTGTATGCCTCTGAGGAGAAGGTTTCAATAAAAACCCGTGTCGCTTGCTCATGCATGAAGTTTGTGAGCAAATAACTCTGAACTGTCGCATTGATGTTGCTAAAATCAGAGAAATTACTTAGGCTATTGATAAACGATTCACCAATAAAAGTGACAAATTCTTGGTTAAAAAATTAAGTTTGTGTGTGATTTTCTGTATTTCAATTGGTATTTTTTATGTCCGTCCGTTTGTCAATTTGCCAGTCTGTCCGTCTGTCTGTCCGTCCGGCATTCCGTTTCTGGAGGTTTATTACGCAACGCTTTCTGATGAAGGGCTGATTTTTGGTATGTGAGTCTAACTACATGACCTACAGATTAAGTGTGAAATTCGTTCAACTCCATTGTTTTGTGACGACGATGCGGGCCTAGTACTGATAAAAAAAATTTGCACAGAGAAGTTTAAGCTATAAAGGCGGATAATTTTTATTTTTTATTTGGTAGGTATAATGTCTATTTTTGAGAAGGCAGGTTATGTTTTTTAAAGGAAGGAGCTTCTTTAAATAAAAAGTAAAAAGGCAAGGAGATTTGAGAGAAAAGTTGGATATGATAACCGTTTTCCGTAGATTTTTTACGCAACGCTTTCAGATATTGAGATGTGAATCTACCTACATAACCTACATTTAAAGTGTGAAATTCATTCCGGTCCATTGATTTTTTTAGAAATCTTCTCTATAATAACCGTTTTCCGTTTTCCAGAGTTTTTTCACGCAAAAAATTCAGATATTGAGCTGATTGTTGGTATTTGAGTCCATCTACATGACCTACAGATAAGGTGTAAAATTGTTCCGGTGCATTATTTTTTGCGAAGTTATGGGCCTCGGACTTTCACATTTTCTCTATAATTACAGTTTTCCGCCTGTTATTACGCAACGCTTTTATATATTGACTTGATTTTTGGTATTTGAGTCTACCTGCATTAATTACAGATGAATTGTGACATTCGATCCGGTCTATTGCATTTTGGCGAAGTTATGGGCCTTAGACTTATAAGTCTTTTCCGGAGGGTTTTTCATGCAACGTCTTCAGATATTGAGCTGACATTTTGGTATATGAGTCTACCTACATGACTTACAGATGAAGTGTGAAATTCGTTCCGAATCATTGATTTTTAGCGAATTTATGGACCTTGGACTTAGATATTTTCTCTATAATAACCGTTTGTTATGAGGTTTCTTACGCAGCACTTTCAGATATTGAACTCATTGTTGAGATGTGAGTCTCCCTACATGACTAGCAGATGAAGTGTGAGTTTCTTCTTTTTTAACTAAGTTATGAACCTTGTATTCTCTAAACTAGCTCCTGTGTGGCTTCAAAGTGCAGTAGAAGCTTTGTGTTTCACAAACACAGCTTTTATTTATGTATGTTCAATATATTAATGTATATTAATATGAATGAAAGATGTATGGCGGCGTGATATGCAACATTGTACCAATTTAGTATACTAAAATCATGTATAAGTTGAACACAGTTTATATTTACTAGTAAATAGTCTGTGACGCTGAGACCTTGTGGTGATATAAAAGCATAATAACCAAGTTTTCGCTATAACGTGACTGGTTGATTAACATAGTTTAAGTACTTTTTGTCCATGGTTATCTATAACTGTATAGAAGACATTACTTTAAGCAATTGTTCAACTTGTTTTTCTTTTCTTGTTCAGTCTCCCGTCACGTTTAGATACATATAATAGTTTATAAGATCTGACAAAGTTCCAGTTCTAGCATTAAAATCACCAACAATATAGGTAATCCCAAACTTTTCATACTTTTATGTTCCTTTTTCGAATACTTAAAAAAGTCACAATCTTTGCCTTTTAAAACTTGAGAGTAATCTTGTGGTATGTTAAACAGATAACTGAAAACATCTTGGGTATTACTCTATTTCATTCTTTATTTAATCAACAGGATACCATTGCTATTTTCTTATACAATAGATCTATAGATTTTAAATTTCTCACGGATATAAACACCTAAGCCCTCACTAAAACGATATTGTTTCGTTCCATTACTTTTAATGTAAAAAATATGGTAACCAATGTATTCTGTCGTTTCTAAATTTGTATTTTGTCGTGAATTGGTCCGTGTTTCTGACAGTAATATTATATCGTATTCTTTAATAAAGCTTGTTAAGTCTTCATCATCATTTTTTTTACTGGACCGTTTATATTCCATGCGATTGATTTTAGTTCCTCCTGCTACATCTAGTGGAGAAATTCTCTGAATCGCTCACCATGAGTCGGGAGCCTGTCCATTTGTCTTGTTTTCCTTCTAATTTTTCATGGTTGAATACGTCGCTCATTTGACGTCGTTTAGTTTGAACGGCCTTGATTTGTTATACCGATGCTTAGGTCTGCTTTTTTTATGATATCGTAATTCGTTTTGCGGTTGTTCGCACTATCTCGTGTTGTGAAGAATATTGGTATTTGCATTGATTCGGTTTGCTTAGTCTGTGTACTATGTCAATATAAAGAAGTGAAACTCCAGCTGCTGGAGCAGTATTGAATTTTCATAAAAAACAATTAGTTGGTCCTTTATTTAAGGCAAGTGACCGATTGCCAAAACAGTACAAAACAGCACAATACAGCACAAAACAAACCAACATAAACACAAAATATGAATAAAGCTGGGGTCACCGCCTTGGAACGGTCAATGCAAAGCATTTGGGGTTTAAACCTGGTTATAGAGCGCTCAACCTCACACTTGGCCCAGCAATATTCATTATACATTTAAGTGTAAATACATTTTAACGTCATGGCATTGTAACTCAAATTAAACAATAATAAAAGGGAATTAAAACGCATTCCATTTAATTACTATTTAATTACTCAATTGCATTGAAGATACAATAGTAACAGAGTTACAACTTTTTGACGAACGATCAAATAAAACTATTAACAATTGTCAACTACATTCCTTCTTTATAGAAAAAGATTTGAGAATATAGCTTCATGGAGTTAATATCTCAGATAATCATCGCGCAAATACAGGAAGAAGCAGCAATAATGGGTGTAAAAATTCCATATTACATAGCTTGGTTGTTTATGTGACTGCTAACAAAAAATTTAAAATAATTAAATCAAACAAGAAACGTCTATCAGAGAGAAAATATAAATAAAATGGAACGTTATAAATCCAATGACCTATGCATGTAGATTACAACTGGGAAAGTCGGTCGTATGACGTCACAAAAATCCATAATGACATAATGACGTGAACAAATTCCAGGGGCAGTACTAAATAAAAAATATTAATGGGGCTGTGCTACTAATAAAACAAGTTTAGGTGATTTAATATTAAAGGGGCCTTTTCACAGATTTTGGCATTTTTTAACTTATTCATTAAATGCTTTATATCGATAAATGTAAACATTGGATCGTAAAAGCTCCAGTAAAAAATCAATAATAAAATTTAAAAAAGGAAAAGAACATTGCCCGGACCAGGTTTCGAACCAGTGACCCCAGGAGTCCTGCCAGAGTCCTGAAGTAAAAACGCTTTAGCCTACTGAGCTATTCCGCCGAGTACATATATTTGAAGTATTTTATACCTTATATAAGCAATCTTCGTAGTTTCAAAAAATTTAACGACAAAAACAGAACTCTCCAAATTATTCAATCGTTTCGCGTTGCAACGCTTTATAATTTTTAGGTTTTAAAATCGTCAAAAGATGCATATAATGGCTATATTAGACCATGGTAAATGTTCAGTATTACTGTTTCCTCACAAATATCATAACTAAAACGAAAATTTGCGAATCTGAAACAACTTTTTTCAATTTTGTCAATTTACCAAAGCGTGAAAAGATCCCTTTAAGAAGCGAATGAATAAAAATGGTAATTCCATTAAAGCGACATTATTGGAAATAAACAGTATATAGGTGTTTTGACAACTGAAGACAGAAATGATTTGATGTACGATTTGAGTCCAAATGTAGTTTTCATGCAGATTTGTTCATACGACACAATGACACAATTTTATTCAACAGTGAAAAATGCCTATAATGTAGTTTTCATGCAGATGTGTTCATACGACACAATGACACAATTTTATTCAACAGTGATGCCTATAATATCACTAATGATTCCAAATTTTAAGGGAAGAAAGATATAGTGAATCGAAAACCATCAAACACGTGTTTTTAAGTACATAAGCATGGTATCCTATTGATAAAAACAAGTTAATTAGATTGAAAAAGTTTAATATGAACATTTGGTTTAACATATTTTAATTTGCGGACACGCTTCAAAACATCTCCGTAAAATGATGGATGGGAGATTCCATTATTTAAATGCTATTTTAAAGAAACATTATATTTTGAAATTAAATCACCATACTTAGAGTAAAATCTAGCAAATTTATTTCTTAGGTTATGATACAAAAAGCCTTGTTTTAGCAATTTTTTAGTTAATATTAGATTACGATCATTAAAATCTTTAATACACGAACATGCTCTGGCATAACGTACCAACTGCGAAATGTAAATACCATAGGAAGGTCCTTTAGGGATGTTGCCATCTAGAAACGGATGCACTATAAAGTTCATTATATCAATACGTTTCTATATCACTTGCTATATTAATTGTTCGCAGTTTTTCTGTTGAGTTTCACTAAGGCCAGAGAAAAGCATGTTTTAAAAAATGTTTCTGCATTATAAAGTTGTCTGTTTTCTTCAAATTTGTATGCTTGCTAGGTAGCTATTATGACCGATGTACTGATCAGATAAAACTTTTATATTTGAGGTAAACACCTTTATTTTTTCCTTTTATTGTTCTATTTCGCTTTAAGTGAACTGCATGGCATTTTTTTATTATTTTCGATTGGTGAGTCTTTAATTTCTGATTCTTGTTCATATGTGTTTACTCACGCGTTTATTCTGTAAACGAGTTGTTCAAGTTTATCTAATTTTGCGACCGACAGTCTGATAAACGTAATTTATTATATACCTGTTAAATGCTTTTAACAAAATACATGTTGTATCAATCGTTGAAATAAAAAATCCCGTATTACGCTACTCGCTGTTTCCAATTCCGTATTACCATACTAGCCGGACTACTTTCTTCAACCCATGTAATGACGTCACATTACGAGCACCGAAAAAAGGAAACCCCTATATTACGCAATATATTACGTAGTACATCGTGTGACGTCATTTCTGTGACGAAACACAATAGTTTTATTTAAACTCTCCGGAATTTAAGGACATTTTGGACGTGGTGTTTTTAACAGCAAAATATTGTTTAAATCGAACAAATGCAAATCGTTTTTCGGATTGTGTGTTTATCATGCATAAATGTAAATTTGGATAGGAATACAATAAAATAGTGTGGTTTAAACTAAGTTTCGATAAAAAACATGGGAGAATAGAAGTGTAAGTGCATATCGTTTCAACGCTTTTGTTATAAACATCGGATCAACGTTGTTAACTTAATTGATATAAACATTGTATTAACGATGTCATTAAGGTAAGCGTGTCGGAATCCTGTGTTTTCCCGGTTCAAATGTTAACACGGTAATTTACATAAACTGTATTCATGCACGTCTTAAATAAACTATGGCGTACCGTTTAAGTCATTGTTTTGTCTGTTTTGTTAAAGTAAAAATACAATTGTTAACTGTTTTCGTAAGTTTTTGTATATAATAAAAGGAATATTACGCTAGCCAATTGTACCAAGAGTTTGTATTCAGTCTTGTGGCTTGTGCTATTTCGCATCACACATGGGGCTCCGCCTCTCGTGTGATACGTCATCACACAAGCCACTCGACTGAATACAAACTCTTAGAACAACTGACTAGCGTAAAAGTCCGTATATCTTGCATGTTTTCAAATGCCGATGGTTGTGTTGATGTCGGTGAAGGTACATGGTACTGATTCCCGGCTTGGTATTGGTTCGCTACATTGGTACGAATACTTTGTTAATGTGTGGTCATGAATTGAATGTGGAAAGGAAGTACTTACCACTGTATGATGGGGTGGCAGGCAGGGCGCTATAAGGCGTCGCTGCTAAAACACCTACCTGAATACCAGTTTGGGTCTGTAAGCTTTTATGATTTTCTTAAGAAATTTTGAGAAAGCTCGTCATCATAATCATATTAATACACTAGCTCATATTGATAGCATTTGAAACACAATGTATTGCTTTTGATTTGTAGTGCATTTTATGTTAATATAATATTATTATTTATCGATATGTTGAACGCGACCTGCATGAATATCCCGTTGAAATCCGATGATGATCGTGTTCGTGTATGCATTCGGATAATAATCATCGTATTAGTGATATCTTAAGGCCTGAATATGAACATATAAATTAGCCAGTTAATCTTTTGTCGAATACATGATGAACAAAGGTAGTGCCTGGTTACTGTCGAGCTCAACATTCATTTTACTCCTTTTTTCAACCAATGTAAAAAGCTACCTGTCAACATCTACCTGTACAAAAATGGCCAGCATGTAACTGCGTGTTCAAGAATATTTATTTCAAGGATAACACCACATAAATAACCAACCAGTTGATAGGAACGCAATACTTTCTCAGATTGTTAATTATATATTCCATTAACGAGAAAAGGTCAATTAATAATTTATATAACCATAAACTACTTTTCAAATTCAAATTTCAAAACCATCTGAAAATATATTTTTGCTAGTCAGCAAGAGTTTTACATTCATTGTGAAAACATATTGAAAAAATTAGTTCGAACCCTACAAATTCGGAAAACTAGCCTTACATTGATCAACTGCACCAATGGAATAACTGGTTTGCTACGCTGTTCATCTGTATTACCTTGATTAGAGATTCGATTTTTGTTGAAAAGAAAGATCTCAAAAATAAATGAAGACCAGGTTAAGTAGATTGTATTATACCAAAAGGTCAAATGTATCTTTATAGTGCAATATCAAGTGTTCAAGAAAATGACATGCTCATTTTTCATACATCGAATATTTTTGCTAGTGAAAATGCATGCTATTTGGTACCTTTGCATTCTGTGTTTGACTTAGCTAAGTTTAGTTTTGGATCGCTAGCGTTCGATCGGAGATAAACTCAACATATCGTTTATTCAAGTATTATTTGTTTCCAATTTGCCGCATATTCTCTCACTGATCTATCAAAAGATAACATACACATGTCGTCGGCATTCAAGCCAGTTTCAAGAACACTGTTGCAATTCGTGCTTGATTTAACTCATTTTTGGATGTTTGTTTTAAAATGTTAGTATTTTAGAAGCTTCATACATGGGGGATGGGCTTGTACTTATTATAAGAGTTAAATTTAAATTCAAAAACAAGTCAATACCTACATAATTAAAAATCTACTTTTTAATATCTAGTTGTTTGTGTTTGCCTATTTCAAGCTCGTTATCGAGTGGCAGGGTCCGCATGACGCTTCAGCTTTCTGTTAAAACTAACAAAAAGTCGTTTGAATCTACGTACACATTGACATTAAACTTTAAATATGACAATATGAATGAAGTGACAATATGAATGCCGAAACATAGCTTTAAAGGCGATCAACGTCAACAAATCTACAAAAAAGGATTAGCAAGAAGCAAACAAGAAACCGCTTAAACTTTTTTATTTCATTTCATTTATGTTTTAATTCTGAATTAATTTTTAGTTTCTTTAGTTATTGGCATTGCTTTACATATGCCATATGTATATATATATATATATATATATATACACACACACACACACACATGTTTTCAACAACGTTTGAAGAATTTATATTTTAAGGTTGTAGTAATTTCACTATTAAAAGTTTAAGAGAGTAAAGGATCTGCTTGTTAGTACAATTGAACAAAACGAATACTTAACTTCAAAATGATGCCTTTTTATAATCTCCAAACTTCATTCCTGACACATGTTCAACCAATTTTTCAACTTATCTTATAAATTATCATTTAAACCAATTACGTGTCCAGACACTTACCAATTTTGCATTTTATAATACACACAATAATTGTTTTTACAAAAAAATGGAATTTTTAAACTTTTAACATCAATAATGACGTTTAACGAAAAATCCAGAGACCCAATCGGAAAAACATTATAATACTAATTTAAAATGTATCCATGCACGCTTGTCTAAAATTGAATTATTGTAAATATTTTACAAAGATTGTTGCATAACATATTGATACACGCATACGTGTTTTATTAGCAAATCGGTTTCGAAACGAAACGTTTGGCATCGCTGATGGGATACAAATGCATTTGAAATGTATTGGTTCTTTTGTCCATAGCGTACGAGACATAAATGCTTCAAACACGTTTCTGAAACCAGCGTCATGCGACTTTTCCTCCAACGAGACGGTATTTACAAGCAATATTTAAGCAATACATGATTAAGTGTACACACATTCTAATCAATATTTACAAACCATATACATGTACACACAATGTCACAATTGTCTTCTACAATAATGTATATGTTGCATTTAAATTAAGTGTGTTTACAAACAATCAAAACTACTCATCTATATATTTGACATTTTCTTCTGAACATACGGCTTCTATCTCACGATCTGTTTTCAGTCGCCTTATCAGCAGCTAAAATACAGAAGTACACAAATACAAAACAAGCTAGCAACAACTTTAGATTGATTTGATGTTATACGTTCCGTTGCAAATAAAAACCGTTTTAATTTAAGTTGTATCTACACGTTTATGTAAAAAATCAAGTTTTGACAAACAATAAAAACGCGATATTTAAATGAAATGCTCCTTAGGCAAATGGTACGTAAAGAATTGAAATAATTCAACACAATGTTTCGCGCTTACAAGGTCTAAATATGTACAAAACATTGTACATGTAGGATAGATCTTCTTCTATATTATTATCATTAGTATTTTACTATTTTTTGTAAAAAAGTATCAACGCAAATCTTGGGACTAAATGGCAAAACTACCTCAACCTTCTGCTAGCCATACATCTTCTCTTAGTTTGTTTATTGAACAAACCTGTACTCAAGTTTGTAACAATAACACAGTTAGCTTCAACGATGAGTATTTGTGCGAGTAAATTCTGAATTAAAAGATGTTGAATTATCGAATGTAGTCATTCCATATGTTCAAAACGTATTTTTCTATAACTGTTTTTTTATACAAGATCCAAAACACAGAAACGCTTCATATTTTTATAATAATTTTGTCCTTAATATCCACATTGAGAAGTCTTTGAATTTACGCAAAGCTTTATAACGTAATCAATCAACATCATCATGCGAACGTGAAGTGTGGCGTTTTATTTTGTATTTAAGTTGGGTGAATCCTATATTGGGTCTCGTATATTCGCTCGATAATCTTTGGTAACGATTAATTCTTAAATATGTCCTTAATTGAAGTTAATCATTATATGTTATTGTTTTACAACCATAAAATAACGACCCAATCCTTAATATTTAATCCACGCATTCCTTAAAGAGTAGCACATCACATTATGTACATGTAGGGTCGTAAACAGATTAAGGGTCTTAACAAGATGCAGTTTTTACGGCCCTTAAGTTTTCTTATGATTTTTTTTTTGGTAGGAAAAAGTATTTTACAACCATACTTTTACATATAATTTGTGCATACAAACTTAATTTAGAAAACTCTTTTAGCAATGGACAATTGGGTGAAATATAGCCTGATTCGCACTTCTGATGCCTAATGTCCTTATAAACTTCCCTTTTTTGAGCAAGAATTACAAATTTGCGAATATTGTTATAACTACCTTTCTTGTTTTTCTTGTTTATCTTGCTATAAGGAGGAACCACTAAGGAGGGAAAGTCTGGAGGGGACGGGACTGTTCTGTAATATAAACATCTACTACCGTCACAATCGATCAAATTTAAAAGCGCCAAAATATGCCGATATAAATATATATTAGCTATATTTCACTGTTGAAAACCATGCTGCGAATGCTTTTCTATGTAACGACCCCTTCAGTATATGCGGGTTCAAATTTATTAATGCAATACTTTGTTGATACTTGCCTATCCCAATCAACTGCCTCGCTACCTGCAATATAACACATGTTTAGCTATAATTACCTGTTTTGCCACATAATATTATGTGTGGTGCTTGAAATAATTGTTAATAGAAATTAAACCAATCTATCTTTCTACGCAATATATATTTTATATTAATATTATATATATATATATATATATATATATATATATATATATATATATATATATATATATATATATATATATATATAGTGTATTATATATATATATCAATATTCGCAAATTTGTAATTCTTGCTCAAAAAAGGGCAGTTTATAATTACAACTATGGCTTCAGGTTTGTAAAATAAATGTTCATGTAACTGTCCCTTCTGTGTATGTAAACTGTTGCAACGTTGGAAGATGTGTTGCGGTAAAAGTGTGGGGTATATAACTGTGAATGAATCATCTTTTTGGGGGGATGGGGATTTCACAGTACGTCTGCTTTATTCTGCATCGTAGCTAGGCGCACACGCCGTAGTCTGCAATAGGAATATATATGTCTGTTTGTATGTCTGTGTATCTGGTTGTTCACGCATATCTTTCTCCATATATACAATAATCGACTGTGAACGAGTATCTATTAATAGATCCCGGAAAACGGAAATAACGTTGTTGTGAAATATAATTATCCCCCTTGAAACCTAAAAATACTCATTATTTCACTGTATCTTCTAGAGCCAACTTATTTCCGCTGTGTCTCTAACATAGTGTTAGGGTAGTTTTGAATCCTGATCGGATGCCCAAATACAGCTATGGTTTCATGTTTGTAAAATAAATGTGCATGTAACTGTCCCTTCTGTGTATGTAAACTGTTGCAACGCTGGAGGATGTGTTGCGGTAAAAGTGTAGGGTATATTACTGTGAATGAATCATCTTTCTTGGGGGATGGGGAATTCACAGTATGTCTGCTTCATTCTCCATCGTAGCTAGGCGCACACGCCGTAGTCTCCAATAGGAATATGTATGTCTGTTTATATATATATGTATATATATATATATATATATATATATATATATATATATATAACAACATGATTTTCGTCGAGTGATTCATTATGGTTAAAGAAATATGTTACATGATGACACATCCATCACTGGAAATAATTAAAGTAGTCATTGTTGATGTCAAAGTTCTACAGTCGATTGGTGTATAGCGGATTTTAGTGAGTAACGGATAGGTTGAATGTTTTTTGCAAAATACTTTTATTTATGTTAAGATTTATAGTTTTTTATGAATTGAATACAAAAAGCCTATAATTGTTAAGTCGACAATTGCTTTGTTGACGTGTGTCAATGTTTACAACTGTTATTTTTGTCGAAAGCAAAACAAGGTCACGTTATGTACGCACCGTTTTTGTGACGACAGGGAAAGTGCAGACGAATAGTTTCTTGAATATTGCAGATTTTGTTTGGTAAACATAATGTTCATTGATGTAATAATTTAGTAGTATGTGTCCTTCACAAAAGTAAGAATGCTCAGAAACCAAATTGATGCGTACCATATAAAATGAGCATGAAAGCTGCAACTCGGGATTTAGTGAATAACGGACATGTGGTGAACCATATTCAGGAATGTGGGGATTGTCTCAAAATAAATATAAACTCAATTGAAGTTGTTCAATAAACATGTTGTTAGCGTGTGACAATGATATTAATTAGTGAAAGCATCATTTTAAATGAAAAATAATTACATTATAATGAAAAAACGATTTCTCTGAAAACATATTTTTCACTATCAAATCTATATATATAACAAGGTATTCAATTCAAAATGACCTGAATATAGGGTGCATCGCTATGAACAGCCATTACTTCATCAATTGTGCAGCGATTTCCATGAACTTGGTCTAATAAAACGCAGAAATGAATTTCCTTTCTGGAAATGTACATATATTGCAATTATTGTTTACAAATACTATGTCAAAATTTCAAGAAATAACACGATACACATGTAATCCGATAAAGACCTAAGCGATCCGATAATGGCTGAATCAGTGTACCATGAAATTCGCGCTGTAAACAAATAATACGTTTTCGGAAATTTAAAACCGCTGGCATGTTTCAATGGGAAAGACATGTGTCTATCTATGTTTAGTGATTTAATTACTGAATGCATGGCCATTACGTTAAAATGAGACTCGAAGTCCTTAGCTATTCCTTATACACCAATCGACTGTATTATTAAAATTAGTAGTAAAATCGCAAAAAAGGATTAGATCATTATTACCTATTTTATCCCTCTTGTCCACAACTGAATATAGGGGGTCTGCTCTGTTGACATCCAAGGCATTGACCAAGGTGACATTTAAACGATTTTGCGTTTTCTTGTTCACCGTTGAGTACATGGGATCTACATTTTTTGCTAGCGAATAAAGTTCAGCATCATGGTTTAAAACTGAGAGGACTGTTTTGTCCTCGAACTCGCCATAGCATCTGTACTGTAGATCGCCGGATATTTTCTTCTCGCTGTAAAATAACGTTTCTGTTTACCAAGTTGATGCATGCATGCAAAAAACGCATACCTTTATATAATTTCCTATTGCTTATCATGAAAATGTTAAGTTTTAACATTGGAAGTAAATGTATCAAACACATTAAACAGTTAAATAGAAAATGTCCGGTTATTTTGAATATTCAACTGACACTATTGTTACCTATTTTGGACTTAACAGGGTTAACTAAAGGAAGAGTTAACAACTTATGAGATTAACTCTTAAACTGACATCATGGCATTATGAATCCCACACATATTTATAGGAACAACTAGTTTAAATGTGTAAACATGTTAAAAATGTGTTAATTGCAGAAACAAATCGAATGATATATAAGGTTCTCGGAAATCCAAAATCGAGGTTCCATTAAAAACATTAATACTTGATATAGGTGTTTTTTCATTGAGAGGCGTATATAGATTTTGTTTCAAGTAAAAGTCATTAGACTGGACTCTAACCTGACAATTACGTTTGTGCCAAAATAATTTATAACACTTTAAACTACATTACAGGAAGGAAACATACGATTTGACAAACCCATCTGCTGAAAATCCACAAGCGCCTCTATCTGCAATTGGAATACCATTTTATCCATATTGGTTACGCTTGAATTACGTACATGATGTTATAATTGTATATCATTTGACACTTTAAATTATGTAAAAATAATATTTGTTTCTTTAAATAAAAGGTTATGCGTTGTGATTTATTAAAACTACTGTTGAAGGCAATGCCAGGAACATGCATAGCATTAAAGGTAAAACACTTTTAAAAAAGCTGACGTGCGTGATCGATAGGTTTTATTTAAATAAGTTTTATAATAAGTTAATTAGTTTATTAATACAGTTACATTCACACATTTCAAAACGAAACTTAAATATGCAATTGATAGCAAAGATAGTTATTAACTAGCCTGTATCGGCAAAAACGCGGAGTCCTACGATGTATTAAATTTTAATTGATATGTAATGGAAATGTTTGTGTTTCTTATATGCGTTACGAGATGTAACTGTCTCACGAATTATAATTTAGCCTAGTTTTCAAACTATTATACATATGTCAGTACTGTTTTACGACTTCAATATGTGTTGAACATTTTCTCGAAAAGGTTTTTTTAATGTTGCAAAAAATAAAACAAACGTTTTATAATAACTCCTTACACGTATACGAATAAAGAATGAATAACACATTTAAATAATTTCATCAACTTAAAAAGGTATATATTGTGAAATTATGTATTTACCTGTACAATTGGGTGGACGTTGTTTGACGCTACTGTACAATGGGTCATCATCAAGAGGGATGTATATGCTGATGTCTTTGTTTACATTATCAGGACCGCTGCTCAGTGGAAAATAAATATATATTTAAGCAAAAACATATATAACATTGTCGGGAATTCATAATGTTGACGTTTATCAGCTAACATGCACGCGACGTTATGTATACTATTGACGTCACTTCTTATGTTATATATATACAAGTTCATATCAACGTTTATTAAAAGGTCGAACCTAGCGCACGATTCCGTAGTTTATTAACACTATACGATCATACGCAACATTTTGGTGCCGTGACTAAAAGTAAAATGCAATTCAACAAACTCATTTCGTTGCGTGCAGCTAAGCGTCGAATAATAACGAAACTATTTTAGAAATTCGAAGAAATTTCCTCAACCTCCGAGTCGCAGAAACTACTGGACATCATTCAAGAGAAAACACTTACGATCAGAGGATTGAATGAAAAGATCATCAACCATGCAGACCTCGGAGATATAGAAACTGAACTTTTCGACAGTGAGGAGTATTCCATTGAACTTGAAATGATTACACACATATATCAAGAAAAAATAAAGACATTAAGTGAGACAGCAGTTGAACAACGAGATGAAAATCAAAATCATTTCATGACGGGCGAAGTACGGCATTTAACGCAACCGGAAGAGGAATCTTCTCTAGAACGTGTTCCAACCCAAACATCTAATAGAGCGAATCACGTTACTGCGTCTACAAAACTCCCGAAACTGACATTGCTTACTTTCAGTGGTAACATAAGCGAGTGGCAAACATTTTGGGACTCATTTGACTCAGCTGTGCACCAGAACCCAATACTCACGGATGTACAGAAGTTTTCGTATCTTCGATCTTTAATTGAAGGGAGCGCAGCTATGGCGATCGGTGGATTTCCGTTGACAGGCAGAAACTACCAGAATGCGATCGAACTATTGCGAGACGCTACGGGCAGACCCACAACATCATTGATAACTTCATGACATTATTATTAGAACTTTCGGCACCCCGCAATTCCGTACATAGTCTTCGTGAATTTCATGAAAAAATGGAAACCTATATCCGGGGTCTAGAGTCATTGGTACAGTCACAAGATTCGTTTGGAGATCTACTTGTTCCAATCATTATGAAGAAGCTCCCACCGGATGTGCGACGCAACCTTATCAGGAACCACGGAGATGACAAGTGGCAGCTTCAGGAGCTACGTGTGGCCATCGGGCGGGAAATCAGAATCATGGACGCCGGCTATAGCAACGATCAAGACTTTCATCTCCCGACTGCCTCATTCCTCACAGCTTCAAAAAGGGAGGTAAGCCGTCCCATGAAAAGTAATGTCAAACCGCTGATATGTCCATTTTGTAGTAAATATCCTTAACCCCAGGTGTGCAAAAAGATTATAGACATTAACCAGAGAATTGACATTGAGAAAAGGAAACGCTTGTGTTTCAATTGCCTGAACCACCATTAATTGTCCGACTGCAAATCTAAATTTCGATGTCGTCATTGTAAAGGTAAACACCACAGCAGCATTTGCACAAAGAAGACGAGACCCGCTTCGTCCATGATCCCGGAAGCCATTCCCTTCAAGTCGGCTATGACCAACAGTGTACTCTTACACACCGCCTCCCATGATAGAACAAACGTTTTATTGAAGACTGCTGTAGACGAAGTTCTATCTAAAAGTCATAGTTCTTCCGCCAACATTTTACTTGACGAGGGTGCACAGCGATCCTTTATTACAGAGGACCTCGCGAGGGTTCTACATCTTCCTGTTACCGGATATGATACAATTTGTCTGGCTTCGTTTGGTGGAAATTCACAAGAGGGTTCGTTCCATACCTACAAGCGAGATTTACCTGAAAAGCGAGACGAGGGATTTGATTAAACTGGAAGTTCTTGTAGTGCCAACGATAGCAGTGCCATTACAGAACATACCCACCGAAATACGTCCTTTGGAGTATCTAAGAGGTCTGAAATTAGCCCATCCGCTCACAGAACACAACAAAAATCTGTTTGAAATTCGCTTCTGGTTGGTGCGGATTATTATTGGAATACAGTTGAAGACCGAGTTATCAGAGGCAACGGACCAACAGCGGTGAAATCGAAGATTGGTTATTTGTTGTCGGGACCACTTCCGGTATCAGGACGTCGATCCACTGACCTACACATGATGAATGTCATCAGCGCTCCACCAAGTACATTTGAAATGGAGAAATTTTGGAAGCTTGAGTCTATGGGAATATCTTCAGAATCAACAGACGGTACTTCCGGTAACCTTCAAGAATACATGAGCAACAACATTTCATTCGAAGATGGTCGGTATGTGGCAAAATTACCATGAAGAGATTACCACCCAACTCTACCAACCAACTATTATATATGCAAGAGACGGACAGAGGATACCATACGCAGATTATCTCAAGAACCGGAGGTGTTAAAGACGTATGAAGAGATTATCGCCGATCAGCTTAAAGGAGGTGTCATTGAGAAAGTAGACCAACAAGAAGACGTACAAACAGTGCATTACATTCCACATAATGGAGTGAAAAAGGACTCGGTAACTACACAAGCCTCAACGATTGCCTCATGTCCGCCCCACCTGAAATAAATGACCTAACGGGGATTCTTCTACGGTTTAGGTTGCACAAATTTGCGTTAGCCACTGATATTGAGAAAGCATTTTTACAAATTGGTATTCATGAATTAGACAGAGACGTCACGCGCTTCCTGTGGTTGAGTGACCCGAGTGACTCATGCAGTCCACTGATCACATATAGATTCAGGACTGTTCTGTTTGGTGCAACATGCTCGCCATTCATTTTAGGTGCCACAATTCGCAAGCATCTTGAACTAAACAGTAGCGAATGGGTGACCGATTATTTAAAAAGAGATTTATACGTTCACAACGTGTTATCAAGTTTCTCTTATGAACATGATCTACTTCAGTGTTATTCAATTTCGAGAAAACTAATGTCAGCGGCAGGTTTCAATCTACGTGCTTGGAACTCAAATAATGAGAAACTTCGTGCTAAGGCATCTGAAGAGAAATTGCAAGACACGGACACTTGCACAAAAATTATTGGAATGCAATGGATTTGTAAAGAAGATACATTGGCGTTTGCGGAAAGACATATAGAAACAAAATGTGTGATTACCAAACGTGCAATATTACAACAAATCTCACGAGTATTTGATCTGCTAGGATTACTGAGTCATATTTCAGTAAGGACGACGATCATTCTTCAAGAATTGTGGCAACAGATTTTCGATTGGGACAGCCCATTACCAATGGATGTACAAGAAAAATGGCGTGATGTTGCGTCGGACCTGAACTCTTCAGTCAAAATCAATTTCCGACGTAGCTACTTCCATGGCAACCATGACGTCATTGCTGAAACAAAACTTAACATAGTCGGTGATGCAAGCATGTCGTTATACGGCGCGGTAGCATACATTTCCAGGGGTTTCGAGACCACGCTGATGATTACAAAAAAAATCGCGTCGCTAAATTGAAAAAATTAACCATGCCGAGATTGGAATTGATGGCGGCAGTGACAGGTGCCCGTCTGTGCCAACATATTATACAACAGACAGGCCTCTCCGATGTGTACCTGTGGTCTGATAGCCAGATCGTTTTGCACTGGCTAGTATCAAATAAAACGCTACCACGATTTGTTCAGAACAGACTGACAGAAATAGAAAGTTTGATTCAGAACCGAGGTATTGCCCGATTCATGAAAATCCCGCCGATTATTGTTACGAGGGTTATCAGCATCACAACTCCAATTGAGTGAGCTGTGGTTCAAAGGACCGACATGGCTTACTACACCCGATGCTTGGTCGGAGTGGCAACAGACGAGTGACATTGTTACTGTGGCAAGAGTAACGGCAACAAATAATTCGCAAAAAATTATTGACATGAAAAGATTCAGTTCATTTCAGAAACTGATCAGAGTGACTGCCTATGTTATGCGATGTATTCATTATGGTCGCAATGGACGAAAACCAGCAGACATAAAGCTAACCATTCGAGAATTGACAGAAACTGAAACAGTATGTATTCGAACCTGTCAGATGACATCGTATCCTGAAGCAATACAGTGTTTAAAAGATAACAAGAAGGTATCGCCGCTTGTTAAACAGCTTAAGCTTTTCATGAAGGACAATGTGATTCGTTGTGGTGGACTCATTCATAATGCAGCCTTAGAAGAAGAGACGAAACATCCGATTTTGCTGTCGGCAAAGCATGCATTCACGCACCTGATAGTCAAGGACGCCCATGAGAGGTTACACCATGCCGGACCCAGCTCAACTAAAACACTTTTGAGAGGAAAATACTGGATACCAGCTATACGTCATGCGTTCGTTCGGTATTACGAAAGTGTGTGATCTGCAGAAAGGTTTCTGGTAGACCATACAAAGCACCAAACCCTCCTCCGTTATCGATGACAAGAGTGTCAGACGTAGCCCCGTTCACGTATACAGGTGTTGACTATTCCGGAGCTCTTAGTGTACGTGACACTAACGTGAACGACATGATAACATACATATGTCTGTTTACCTACGCCAGTAAGAGAGCCGTTCGTCTGGAAATGGTACCAGATCTGTCGGCGGAGTCATTCATGTTTGCATTTAGGCGCTTCTGTAGTCGCAAATCAACATAAAAAATGATGATGTCTGATAACGGCACGACATTCACGGCTGCTGCTAGACATTTGAATGATTTGTGTAAATATGCGGTGGTGCATAACGAATTCAACAACCGATTAATCGATTGGAAATTCATACCTACAAAAGCCCCTTGGTTTGGGGGTTGGTGGGAAAGAAAGATCGGTCTCACCAAAATGTATTAAAGAAGGTACTTAGTAAAGCGTACGTGGCATATTAAACACTACAGACTATTGTCACTTAAGCAGAAGCCGTTATCAACGACAGACCCCTTACTTACGACACTTCCCCCGAGCTTGGACAGCCGGAAACATTGACGCCTGCCCATCTTCTATATGGAAGACGAATAACGTCACTTCCTGTCGAGCCTACGACATTGCCAGCAGATACTCGCATCACTCTTTCCTCGCCTGTGAAGCAAGGTGCTCGACGAGTGCAACACATACAGAAAGTCCGCGAAAGGGGTCGACGTGAATATCTGACGGCACTCAGAGAAAGAAGTCAATTACGGGAAAATAACAACCAGACGATATCCGTAGGCGACGTCGTACAGATTCAAGATGACTGCCCGAGGACGCAGTGGCTCTTTGCTGTTGTGGAGGAAATCGTGCCGGGCAATGACGGACTCGTTCATCGGCGAAAGTTTGAACAACAAATGGACTCACTCATCGACCGATTGTGAAACTTTATCCAATTGAAGAATGTGAAAACAATATCTAGAGACTGTTAATATAATGTGATAATAGAGACTTTATTTGAATATTGTGATTGGCAGAGACTTACGTTAATTTAATAATACTTGTTAAAAAATTATTTACACATACTTTCATGTTTTATTTTACTGTTGTTAGAATTTATATCATTTCGAAAACCGGGATATGTCGGGAATTCATAACGTTGACGTTTATCCGCTAACATTCACGCCACGTCATGTATACTATCGACGTCACTTCTTATGTTATATATATATACAAGTTCATATACACGTTTATTTAAAGGTCGAACCTAACGAACGATTCCGTAGTTTATTAACACTATACGATCATACGCAACACACATACTACAGGAATTAGTAGTAGTAGTAGCAGAAGTAGTAGTAAAAGTAGTCGTAGTAGAAGTAGTAGTAGTAGTAGTAGAAGTAGTAGTAGTAGTAGTAGTAGTAGTAGTAGTAGTAGTAGTAGTAGTTGTTGTTGTTGTTGTTGTTGTTGTTGTTGTTGAAGTTGTAGTAGCAGTAGTAGTAGAAGTAACAGTAGTAGTAGTAGTAGAAGTAGTAGTCGAAGTAGTAGTAGTTGTAGTAGTAGTAGTAGTAGAAGAAGTAGTAGTGGTAGTTATATTAGTAGTAAAAGAAGTAGTAGTCATAGTAGTAGAAGTCATAGAAGTAGTAGTAGTAGGAGTAGTAGTAGTAGTAGTAGTAGTAGTAGTAGTAGTAGTAGTAGTTGTAGTAGTAGAAGTAGTAGTAGTAGTAGAAGTAGTAGTAGTAGTAGTAGTAGTAGTAGTAGTGTTAGTACAAGTAAAAGTAGTAGTAGTACAAGTAGAAATAGTAGAACTACAAGTAGTAGTAGAAGAAGTAAAAGAAGAGGAAGTAGTAGTAGTAGTAGTAGTAGTAGTAGTAGTAGTAGTAGTAGTAGAAGTAGTAGTAATAGAAGAAGCAGTAGTAGTAGTAGTAGTAGTAGTAGTAGTAGTAGGAGTAGTAGTAGTACAAGCAGTAGTAGTACTAGAAGTAGTAGTAGTTGTTGTTGTTGTAGTAGCAATAACCCATATGTATATATTTGGTGAAGCGAAGGTACTTCTAAATTTATAAATTTAGCCCTTACAATGCCCTGTAACAAACGCTTAATCAAATACCACTTATAAATAAAAATAATTACCTTTTCATCATTGCTTCAGCACCTGCAAATGTATCGGAAAAAAGGTTTTTATACATTCAATGGTGCTCAAAGAATTCCCAAAATAGCACAAAATGCCACAAAACTCATTGTTTGGTCGTAAAATTGTTATAATATACTATAAGACGTCTCAAATCTATCCCATTGCGGCATACATGGTTTGTATGAAGTTGTTTAATGTGTATTAAACCATTGATTTTCGGTATTATAATGACCATCGATAATTTGTATATTCTTCGAATTTAAATAAATCAGTTTAATGTGTGTACCTTGACAGACTACAGCGGTGTCTTTTATAGTGCTGTACAATAAGTCGTCATCATTAAGTTCTGCAATATCTGGTTGTAAATCGTTGATACCACTGTTCAATGAAAAACACTATCCATTCACTGTATAATACTAGACCAGAGTCTCGTGAATTTGAGCGCCCGATATATTTTGAACCTCACCGATAAATGTCTTCTAAACTTGACATATACTTAAAGAAAATGTCATTTAGGAATTCACACTCCAAATACGGAATTCGATTATTCAAAATTTAGCTCGTCCTATACGAAATGTCACTGCTGATAGTCTTTCTCACAACTAAACAAGAGCTGTCTCCAGAGGATGACATATGACCCCGATAAACGCTTTGATAGAAATTATGAGCATTTTTCGAGACCTGAACGCATTTTTTGAAACCTTAACGCGGACCCTAAGGTCAAGGTCAAAGGGGTCGAAATTTGTGGGCGTATGGAAAGGCCTTTTCCATATACACATGTATAGCAAATATGAATGGTACATGTGAAGCGACATAGATGTTATGCGCACTTTTCGAAACCTAAACGCAAAGTGTGACGGACAGACAGACGGACGGACAAACGGACATACGGACAGACGGACGGACAGTGCAATCACTATATGCCCGCCTTCGGGGGCATAAAAAGCCAGAGTAATATGCCCATTTATTCCATAGTTTTACTAAGTATTTTTAAATAAGTTACTACAATACATAACGTCTTAATACATATTTATGGTATGCATGCTCAATTAGTTTAGTATTTGTTTTCCCTTTCCGAATGTGTTCCAGAGGATCAATGTAAAACTGAGATATGCAAATTCCATAGGATATCCAACACATAAAGGATGTTTTGTATTAAATAATTAGAACATTATGTTTTGCATGTAAAAGGGTAAACTTATTACAAAAGCCTTAGCATCAGCAACGGTGTAAGTAAGCATGGCAACGACATTTATGTTTTGTTCATGAACAATTGACAAAAAATAACATTACCATTGTTGTGTTGGATTTCGACCTGAAAAGGGTATATTCATATAAACACTGTTACTGTTTTATAACAGCATAAATATTAAATAATATCGTGTCAACAATACCAAAAGAGCAGCGTGCATACAAAAATTTACCTTTACCTTTAGTTAAAGTAATGTTCTTGTAAATTCAAATAACACCATTATAAAAATATGAAGCTGCTTTGCAGTAACATGTTACATGTAATGTGCGGTTTTAAGGATTTACTTTATACAAACCATCGATACAAAGTATGGCAACAGCTTCCTTTAAGGCAGAATGAGCATTCGAGCTGCCGGAATTATTCATGTCGGCAGGTATGTTTACATTTCCACCTGCGGTAGGGTTGTCGTTGGTGTTCACTTGACGGTCATCAACTTGACCTGTTGTATTCAGTTCACATTCAAGTCTTGTTTGTGTAAATGAGATATGTTAGCAAAATGAAAGCAACGTAATCGTCTAGGCATCTATGGGATTGTTGTATAGTGAAGTATGAACGTTTGTTATACACGTACAATTTCAAATAAAGAACGTAAAATGAGTATTACACTGTGTTTTATCGATTCATGACATAATTATACCTCTTCAATTTATGTATAACGTTTGGACCATAACTGTAATAATGTGAAAATGGATAAACGTGCACGTACAATTATCCCGTTTCAAGCCGGAGAGCAATTTCTTTCGATAAATGAACAAAACGAGTCCGATGTCGAACACAACAAACGGCCCAGCAATCAAAAGTGCCAACCTTGTCACTGAAATAAAACGTTATTAAACATGATTTAATTATCAATGCGTCACACAAACAACATTTATTCAATGCATATGATTTGTGAGTGTTCTGCATTTTAATTTGGAAACAGTTTTGAAAGATACATACATGTTTTAATCTGTTGACTAATGTTTTTGATACTTGATTGGTATCGTTTATAATACAGATTTAGTTTTTAGTTATTTAATAGAATAGCAACGTGCGGCAGATGGTGATGAGTCTGTTGATAGACAGTTGAAATATTTAATGAAGTGAAACACATATTAAAATTCCGTTTACTTACTTTCACGTTTCTTATCACTTTCCTCACGATTAAGTTCCGCCGTATTGTTTGTATTGCGTGCCGTGGTGATATTGGCGCTTTCCGTTGTGGTATTGTTTTCTTGACCTAAAAAGACACGTTAAACATATGAATATTGTACATGTCACGTTTAAATGTTAAAGAAATCATTCCTCCCTTTTACCGTTTAAACAAATATCGCGTGATTAATATTCACACAATTATATATTTCTATCCACGTTTAAGTACAATGACGTTCGTTTAAAATAATGATATATAAAAGATTAACACTATGAAGTATGTTTATAAATGGTATGGGTTGCGTCTAATTTTCTTTAGAAATGACAAGTGTATTAAATGTGCAATATATACACACATATAATATATATCTATCTATATATATCTATATATATCTATATAGATATATATATATATATATATATATATATATATATATATATATATATATATATATATATATATATATATATATATATCTATCTATATATATCTATATATATATATATATATATATATCTATATATATATATATATATATATATATATATATATATATATACATATATATATATATATATTTATTTATTTATTTATTTATATATGTATATATATTCTAAAGATGTCGTACTTTCCGCGTTAGTTTTCACATATACAACTTGTGAAACTGTTTCCGAAAGAACGGTTAAACTTGTAGTTTTCGTAAGTGTTGTTTCGTCCTTCGTAATGTGCTGAAGAGATGAGGTCGTTGTACACTCAATGGTTTCTAAAATGCGTATATTTTGTTATGATAATCTTAAGCCATTCTTATGCCAGAGCTCATACTTGACCCAAAGTTAATTGTAACACATGTAGTTATATATATTTAATCTAACAACATCACAAACCTTATGCAATATAATTTAAAAGCGATAAAAGAGCATATATTACATAAATTAAATGAAAACTGTGATAGCAAGAGAAAAAAAACACTTATGATATCATTTGTCTATTTATTTAGACAAGTGACCACTTGACAAACAACGTTTCCTACCACACAAAGCAATAGCCACAAAACACTCAACAAAGTTACGAAAAAAACGAAACAACAAGAGCATAAAAAACAACACCTCTGTGTAGGTCTTACAGAACGTTATACTTGCTCCAATAGGCAAATAGAACCTTCATATTTCGACAGTGTGTATGCAGAAACTCTCGCATAGGCACATGGTATTAATTGAAAAAGTACACATATTAGCAGGTTGTTTGGGAAAACGATGCATCAAAGATGTGGTTATTGATAAACTTTCAGACATTTAGTTTAAGGATCCAAAAGCATTTGACTCTCACATGCAGAAGATTGTGCAACCAAATGGTCATGGATCGTTACAAATAATAATTCTGTTTCTTGACCGCAGCGTCTTGTCAAAGCAAGTAGAGTCATTTTCAATGAAACATCTTTTGGATTAAATAATGCCTTAGCAAATATGCAATTCCCCAGTTAGAACTATTGATATAATTGAATAAATTAAACAACTCATAACAGCCCTGCTATAAACAAGGCTTCGCCAGTGTCGTGCACGAAGTGCGACACCATTTACCAAAAGTATGTGTGCGTAGACAGTGCACTGATCCAATCCATCCGTGACAATGCTGAAGCAGAAAACAATTGCTGAGCTGAAGATCGACAGTCGAAACTTTCAGATAACCTTATATACTCCTCAAAACAGATGAGGGCGTGAATTAAACTGTTTTGTTCTGCCTGACCAAACTGCCTTTTCATGGCGAGGGAATATTTACAAATATGATTTAAATCAATTTCGAGTCATTTTCTTGGAACGAATAATCAAAAACATTACATTCATTTGCTGCTTCAAATGCACGTAAATAACAATTATCATATGTATTTTTTCTCTGTTATAAATTTTGTCCTTACGTAATACATGATGTTTATATTTATATTCATATTGCATATGGCTAGTAAGCTTACCTTGAATGGGAACTGTTACTGTTACGCTAAAATGTGAATCTCTGTTAATGAATTTACTACACTGCCATTGGTCACCAGACTTCATAATCATGTAAGCGGATATTTTGCATATGACACTATGGTCTTCGTTGCACGAACACTGAGTATCAGCAGTTTGAAGGGTAGTTAAACTACATTCTCGTTCACTTGAAACAATTTTTCCGATATTTTGCTTATTCTCTGAACTACCTCGGATCCTGTAAAATGTCCAAATTCCATAGCTCCCATCGCTCATATTACACATTACTTCAATGGTTGATCTGCACAATAGTCTTACGTTGACCAGCGGTTTATCGGACTCTGAAACGTGTTGTTATTGCTATTGTATCATTTGAAACAAAACAAATTTGAGATGAAAATAAAAAAGCGTGTTGAGAGTGATATTCACATCTAAATTGTTTATAGCAACTTAGTATCACTTAAAGCCCCAGTTCTTTTTCTATTCACTTCACCATAATTTTTATTATATTATTTATCGATCATATTTATTATTTGTGTGTTGATCCCATTTTCGTTTATGATGCAGATTTAAGGAGAACGTAAGACTTACTTGCAACGGCTGCTACAATTAAAGTGAATGCGCACATCCAAAACAACCCGTTCATGACCGCCATATTGAAGATTTAAATGTGAAATCATATGAAAGCGGATTTGTCCAAGTCGAAGAGCAATTAAAAAAAAGAAAAACTATACTTATTTTTTCTTAATTGTTCGTTGAAACTGGAAACACATCTTAAACAATATAAGAGGGAAGTTTATTGTCACAGATCTGTTGCAAATTCACTGGTGAGTTGTTGAGAGTATGCACGTGCAGGAATATATATAGTATTCTCATCGCCCGACCTTCCGTCCGTCGTTCCGTTTGTAAATCGTTCCCGCGTCATCTGCGGGGATAATTAAAATTATTGAAAGAATTCAATTGAAACTGCATATCATTGCAGAGAGATTTAACGTTAAAAGGATACGCACAATACAAGAATCATAACTTCATACTCATGTTTTCAGAAGTTATTGCGTTTAGCCATTTTTGTGCGACGAATATCTTCCCTAATGTTGCAATTACTCAAAGAAATAAAACTGTACATTTGTAGAGACCATTTAGATTGAGTCATTATTAACGGTGTTTTCGCTTTTGTATTGCCCATTACTTATTTTGGAGCATTACTTTGCAAGTAAAGAAGGTATTCTATGGAAAGCCTTAGGGGACCCCCGCTAAAATGATATACTTATATAGTAACTATCGGGATTTTCATTTTTCGCGGAACTTTCACTTTCCGCGAACAAACAATGTCAGCATGGCCATAAAACATTTCATAAAAATCGAAATCTAAAAAGCGCGAAACTTTCATATATTTTCCGTCGAAACAATTATCTTTCCACCACGTAGAAAAAGCGGTCTCAAATAAACACGCGGAGCCTTAATGTTATCTACTCTGTACAAAATGTTTTTTATAAAATCGCGCGGAGATTATAGAATGCTATTTGAAGAATTCTATTTAAGAGAGAAAATCCAGTAAATACCAGATCCCAAAAGCGCGGAACACAAACATCGTCCGCGAAAATTAAGCATTGAATTACTGTACAAAAGTCGGGTTGTTAGGTGTAAGAGTCCCTAGTTACCCGATGAAATTTGATTGGATCCAATACTTAGAAATAACCAATCAGAAACTTTGTAACAAATGCAACACAATCAGTTCGTTCAGTAAGTGTAACGTTTCAAGATGGCGGAGCGAATTGCATGGTTACTGTTTCAACTCGTTGGATTCGCAGATAATTCGGAAATTAATTGTTGTGTTTGGGTAAACAAACAATGTGAAAACGCATATAATTTCAGTGGCTACTTTATTATTATCATCCAACGATAGAAGCGATCAATGCCTTACAACTAACTAACACAGATCAGAGGTCCACATGAAGTTATGAAGAACATGGGGCGGGGTGTTGCTACGCTTCATTTACAAGTAGGCGTGGCGTAGCGGCATTATCTAAATACACAACAATTCTCCCCTTTTAATTGCATTGATCATACATATAAATAAAAATGAACATACATGCACATGCGTTTACATGTAAATATCAATGAACACAATTCTAACCATTAGAATGACAAATCAATAAAACCTTTTCAATTTCAAGTTCATGACCTCTCTTAACAAAGCATGACCTTTTCTTCAGTATAGCATGCAATTTAAGAACATTAGTGAGCGTCCAAATTCGACACAGGTTGAAAAAACAACCGATAACCTGCCTTTCTATCCTGCCAACTAAAGTTAATGTCTTTATGCCACTTTAACACGTCATTGGCTTAACAGTAAACCATCAGTGTCATGGGTACTGCAGGTGTTCGGGCGGTCTTCTTTTGCGTCTTTTTGGCAATCGTAAATCCGAATCATTACTACGATTATCCCGGGACTCATTTATTTCCATCGAATTCGGTGCCGGCTGAAATTCACTGACATTTGTGTTCGCGGCATTAAAAGTAGTTTCTAAGGGTGTGAGAACCGGTACATTTATTCCAGAATACTTATGAATTTCCGCGGTGCGAAGCTGATCAACATGGCGTTTCCATGTCGTATTATTCCCGATATCTATTTTGTATAAAATTAGACCATCTCGAGAAATTATTGACCCAGGGATCCATTTTTCCTTTGAAGTAGGTCTGAAATCTCGCGCTGAGACAAGTTGGCCTAATTCGAATTCGCGAACTTTTCTATTGTCAGCCATTGATAATTTCATTTGACCATACGTGACTAGTGTCTGTGTGTCGGGTATCATCAAATCAAGTTTACTTCGCAAATTCCGACCGAAAAACAGTTTTGCAGGAGTTTCCCCCGTCGTACAATGTGGCGTATTACGATATGCCAACAAGACAGAGTTAATCTTCAAATTGAAATCGGTGTTTTCATGCATTAAAGCGCGTATTGCAGATTTGAAAGAGCCATTGAACCTTTCCACAAGACCATTTGTGGATTGTTTTGCTACCGCATTTCTTATATGACATATCCCGTTTCTCTTCATAAACAGAGACAATTCTTCAGATGTAAATTGACAACCATTGTCCGATACTAATTGCTTGGGCAAGCCGTATCTTGCGAATATTGTACGCAATTCTTCAATTGTTCTTTCAGAAGTTATCGATTTCATTTCGATGGCTTCTGGCCCTTTAGAATGAGCATCTATGATATCCAAAAAACATGCGTCAAAGAAATTGACCTATGCAATCTACATGTATTCGCCTCCCAACTTGACGTAGGCCATTCCCACGGGTGTAACTGAACTTTCGCGAGCGATTTCTGTTGCATCTGACACGGTTCACATCTTTTAACCATGAGTTCGATGTCAGTGTCAATGCCAGGCCACCAGACGTTACTACGCGCTAGTGCCTTCATTTTAACGATACCTGGATGGCTGATGTGCAATAAATATAGCACACGTTCACACGTTCGCGTATCTTAATGGGAATTATCACACTAATGCCCCACATTGAGCATCCGTGGTGAATCGTCAATTCATTTCGTCGCGCGTAGTAGCCTTTTAAAAGAGGGTCATTATCATTGGCATTCCAACCTTGTTGTACTTGCCTAAATACACGTGACATAACGCGCTCCCGCCTAGTTTCACGGCTTATTTCCGCGCTCGTGACCGGAATTTGTTCTAACTGAGAAGTGTAGAACACATCTTCAACTTAAATTTCTTTACCGTTTTCCTTTGACGGCGCGGGTAAACGCGACAATCAGTCAACTTTAGTATGCATTTTAGTACTTTTGTACTGTATATCGTTATCGAATCCAGAGAGAAATATAGCATATCTCTGAACGCGTGCGGCAGTCGTTGCCGGAATGCTTTTGCTCGGGCTGAATATTGAAGTTAGGGGTTGGCAATCAGTAACCAATGTGAACTTTCTACCATAGAGATATGGATAATACTTTTGTACTGCCCACTAAATTGCCAATGCTTCCCTATCGATTTGAGCATATTTCATTTCAGTTTGGTAAGTGACCTTGATGCGAACGCGATCGGATTTTCTGAGCCATCTGGCATAACGTGTGACAATATACCGGAAATACCGAACGGTGAGGCATCCGACGCGAGCCTAACCGGAAGTAGTTCCGGGTTGTAGTGTGTAAGAACAGGTTCCGTAATGAGAAGTGTTTTCGACTTTTCGAACGCGCTCTGGCATTCTTTTGACCAGACGATTTTTCGATTTTTCTCGAGCAACGCGTTCATGGGTTTTGTTACGGTCGCGAGATCTGGCAGAAAACGATGGTAATAATTGAGTACCCCGAGATATGCCCTAAGTGATGTAACATCACATGGAGGTGGTGTATTCAATACCGCCTCTACTTTATCCTGACTCTTCCATAAACCTTCTTCGTCAATTTCATGGCCACAGAATGTAATCCTTGGCACGAAAAACTCACACCTGTCCTTATTTTCTTTAATTCTATATTGCTGTAACCTACAAAGCACTTTTTGTTAGTTATCCAAATGTACATTATCACTTTCACCAGTTATCACCATATCATCCAGCATGTACTGCACTCCAGGGATTCCTTGAAGAATTTGGTCCATTGTGCGTTGCCATATAGCTGGAGCAGAAGAAACCCCATATAGCATCCGGTTGTAACGGTACAATCCTCGGTGGGTGTTGATCGTTAGCAACTCCTTGGTTTCGTCCTCACATTCTAGTTGTAGATACACGTGTCGTATATCCAGCTTGCTGTATTTTTGCCCATTTGACAGATTGGAGAAAATGTCCTCGATTCTTGGGAGAGGATATTTATCAATCTTGATTGATTGATTTACGGTAACCTTTAAATCACCGCATATTCTCACATCGCCGTTTCCTTTTACGACAAAAACGATCGGTATCGCCCATTCACTGGTGTCCACTTTCGAGATGATTCCTTGACTCTCGCGACTGTCCAGTTCTTTCTCTTTTTTTGGCTTAATAGAGTACGGTACCGGCCTGCCTTTATGAATTTAGGCTGAGCATTTTCATTTAGGGTGAGCCTTGCCTTAAAGGGGCCTTTTCACAGATTTTGGCATTTTTTAACTTATTCATTAAACGCTTTATATTGATAAATGTAAACATTGGATCGTAAAAGCTCCAGTAAAAAATTAAGAATAAAATTAAAAAAAGGAAAAGAACATTGCCCGGAGCAGGTTTCAAACCAGTGACCCCTGGAGTCCTGCCAGAGTCCTGAAGTAAAAACGCTTTAGCCTACTGAGCTATTCCGCCGAGTACACATAGTTGACGTATTTTATACCTTATATAAGCAATCTTCGTAGTTTCACAAAATTTAACGACAAAAACAGAACTCTTCAAATTATTCAATCGTTTCGCGTTGCAACGCTTTATAATTTTTAGGTTTTAAAATCGTCAAAAGATGCATATAATGGCTATATTAGACCATGGTAAATGTTCAGTATTACTGTTTCCTCACAAATATCATAACTAAAACGAAAATTTGCGAATCTGAAACAACTTTTTTCAATTTTGTCAATTTACCAAAGCGTGAAAAGATCCCTTTAATTACCTTCACCTGTCCTATACCGTCACTAAACACGCCTTTATGTTTGTCAAGTATAGAATTTAGACGAACCTTCAGGCCTACCGTTGTTACAGAGTTCACTTTAAAAAGTGTGTCCCAGTTCAGTTTGATGTGACTCAGCCAGTCCCTTCCGGACAGTGCAGGCCCATCTCCTTTTACGACGCAGAGTTGCATTGTCTGATATTGTCCATTATAACTGACATTCACCATAACTGTCCCTTTTTGCTGAATGACATCGCCTGAATATGTCTTCAGTATGGAATAAGCAGGATTGAGCTTCATATTTCCGTATCGTTTTCGGAAATCCTTGTTTGATATGAGGGTAACTGCTCATCCTGTATCAAGCTCCATGGGTACCTCGACATCGTTAATCTTCGGCTTAACGATGAATGTCCCGTTGTCTCCTTTGTTCACAATTTTGATCACTGAAACGTTTTCCTCCATATACTGCACCGACTTAAGCGTCTTACATATAGCCTTTATATGTTCCTTTGCCTTACAATGGTGACAGACTGCATCCTCCAGTCTGCATTTCTCGGAGGGATGGTTATTTTTCCCACAATAGATGCACTTTCTGCTCTCTTTGGCATGTTTGTGTTGTTTCAATGTCTTGGGTTTTGTTGAATGTCCAAATTGGTTGACAGGCATATCGGCGGCTGCCGATAACTGTAACTCGGCGGCGTCCTTATGTGCAGCTTCCATGGCAAGCGCTATTTCTATGGCATTTTTCAGTGTCACATCAGCGATTGACAATAACCTTCGCTGTGTTCTTGCATCTTTAAGTCCACAAACTAACCTGTCCCTTAAAGAATAGTTCAAGTTCGATCCGAACTCACAGAATTCTGCCAACTTCCGAAGTGAAGTTATGTAACAACTCACACTTTCGCCCGCTGCTTGCTTTCTCTTGTGAAATCGGAATCGTTCCGCGATTATTAATGGTTTCGGACACAAATGAGTTTGTAAAAGCTGACAAAGTTCCTCATACGATTTCTCGGACGGTTTCGCTGGTACGGTAAGATTCCTTAACAAACCGTACGTCTTTTCACCGAGGAGTGTTAAAAGTCCTGCCACTTTTCGTTCATTATCAATGTCATTGACCATGAAGTACTGTTTAAGTCGTTCCTGGTAGGAAGTCCATGTTTCAACATTGCTGTCATATGCGTTAATATTCCCAATCAGGCCCGTTGCCATTTTGTGTTTATATCCAGAATTTCACTTATTAAATGGATAAAGTTCTCGAAATATAATCCACAAAAGTTTATCTTCGTCGCCAGTGTGTTGTGTTTGGGTAAACAAATGAAGTGAAAACGCATATAATTTCAGTGGCTACTTAGTTATCGTCCAACGATAGAAGCGATCAATGCCTTACAACTAATGAACACAGATCAGAGGTCAACATGCAGTTATGAAGAACATGGGGCGGGGCGTTGCTACGCTTCATTTACAAATAGGCGTGGCGTAGCAGCATTATCTTTATACACAACAGTAATGTACTTGTGTCTTGTATTAGTTCTATTGATCGTCAATGTATTAATTTATTTTTGTTTTCAACCTATTAATTAGAATAAGGTATAGTTTCGAATCCGTTTTTAGTTTCGTTATAGCTGACGTAGATTAAAGCATTTCGTCATAAGTTAATAAATTATTAATTTATTTATGTTGTTATATATTTTTTGTTTTAAATTTTGTAGGTGTGTGTTGCAAGTAATGGATGAAAATATGCCAAACAAATTGTGCCACTCTATACAGACATATTTCAGGTCTCAATTTCGACTTCAAAGGTCAACATATCACTGATAGCAGGTTTGCCAGCTATTGGTTTGTATTATTCTTATCCACATTGCAGCAAGAATAACTGGATAACTTAACTATTCAATAGCTATTACATGTATTTTTACATTAACCAAGTGTCTAAATCATGCACTAAATGCGGCAAATTCTCCACTTGAAAGGTTTGTATGTTGGAAGTTTTTTTTGACAAAAGAGTATTTTACTCCCAAACTTTCTATAGGAAAGCGCTGTAGAGTGATGGAAATCTACTTTTTTAAAGTATTTATATGTGAATAGACCATGTTCACAATAAGCCAATAGCGCGTAGTCAAATAACTCGCAGAATTCCAGAATGAGGCTTAATGTGTAGAGATTTTTAATAGTGCATCGCAATGGTGCTCTGCTTTGGATCATTGGGCGACTTAATGACATTGCCAACACAAGTTGACTTTGTCAGAAATAGCCGTAGGCGTTAATTACCTAATATATACTTTCCATTTTAAGTGCCAAAATATGAAATACATTTTCTTGATTAAAGTACTTGTTTGTATTCTTTTTTGCACAAATTCTGACACTCCCTGACACTCAAGGTACGGGTTTCAATACTAAGTGTGTGTAAATTGACAGTCTAAAACCTATTGGATTATTTGACACTCTTCGTTTGCACGTTATTACGGCGATCAATCAATTATTTTGTTTAATGATAGATCTTGCGTTTAAATGCCACTGTATTCAGCAAAAGCCCATAGCCTCGTTATGATCTGATACTGTGCAGACGAGTACTAAATAACAACGTGATGTCATAAACCACAGGTTGCAGATATCTTGTCATTAAACACAATTAATGACACCTCCATTTGACCATACCTTGTCGTGGTTGTAGCATTGAAATTCTGCTGCATTGTGTAGTCATTTCATGGAATAATTTAACGCCAAATACTCAATTGTTGCATTTATTGAACATAAAAGATATTGTCAACATTAAAAGTCATCTGTCCAAACAGATTGTATGAAACTAAATACTGTATAGATATTAGCCAGTTTTATCATAATTATAAAGTGCTTTATACCTATATATTTTAAATATTTGATAACAATTAATGCTAAACATTAGTGTCATTTTCTTCTATTTTATAGGGCTTTGTCTTATGGTTGATTCAATTCTTACACGTTCTATGATTCATGAAATAGTGCACACACAAATGCACCCATACCTTTGAGAATAATATCATAAGTAGTTATATAATAATTTGTATTGTATACTGCTAATTTATTACTTCGATTTGTGCAATAATCGATGTATAGTCTTCAGACCACATTTACTCTGATGCTTATGGGTAACTCGTATTTTTATAAAGATTAAATAAAATTTATTTATATACACTAATAGTACTAAATATTATGTCGTTGAATTGTTAATTAGGTGTTTTAATTTTTATTTTAGAATTACTTATCAATTGATTGACTTAACACACTTAACAGATGTGACAGTTGTCTGTATGCATATGTTTGACTTAATTGTAACCAGTGTTCATATTATGAAACTGGTTTATTATTCGATTATTATGAATTTAATGAATCACGTTTATTTTTGTTAAATATCTGTTAAATATTTTGAAATTTATTTAATAACATTAAAATTATGTGTAGGGAATTTAGTTGCCAACACATTCTTTTAAAAGACATTTGTATTGTAAATGTATGATTCATTTATTTTGTAGGAATTCTGTGAAACTGTGACACCATGTATGGCACGTTAGCGCACATTTTCTGTTGGCAAAAGGATATTGGAATAAGCAAAGGTAAATTTTATGTGAAGAGTCTTCAATTGCGAATAAGGTTAGTTTTTATGCTCCCCGAAATAAAATTTCGGAGCACATAGTTGCCAGTTTGTCCTTCCTTCCTTCTTTCCTTCCTTCCTTCCTTCCTTCCTTCCTTCCTTCCTTCCTTCCTTCCTTCCTTCCTTCCTTCCTTCCTTCCTTCCTTCCTTCCTTCCTTCCTTCCTTCCTTCCGTCCTTCATTACTTCATCACTTCATTACTTCCTTACTTCCGTCACACTTTTGTTACAGTTTCTCATAGCACCTTCAATACTTAACCGATTTCTTTCATAGTTGGCATGAAGGTACCTTGCATAGCCCTCTACCTTTTGATGAGGTTTGAGGTCACTGGGCCAAGGTCAAGGTCGCTGAGGCTGATAATAGATTTTCCGTTACTCTTTTGTTACAGTGTCTCATAGCACCTTCAATACTTAACCGACCACTTTCATATTTGGCATGTAGGTACCTTGCATGAACCTCTACCTTTTGATGAGGTTTGAGGTCACTGGGGTCAAGGTCAAGGCCACTGAGGCTTATAATAGATTTTTCCCTCACTCTTTTGCTACCGTTTCTCATAGCGCCTTTAATACTTAACCAATGGCTTTCATATTTGGCATGTAGGTACCTTGCATGGACCTCTACCTTTTGATGAGGTTTGAGGTCACTGGGTCAAGGTCACAGAGGAAAATAATAGATATTTTTAGGTGTTTGTTAACACATACATTGACAAAGTCCTTAATCGGGGATCATCCATCAGTTTCACTGATATTCTTGTTTGTTAGGCTCGCAGGAAGTGACCCTAGCCTTCAGATATAAATAAAAAACGGGAGTATTTGTAAAAAGTCCTGTAATCAAGTGTGCAATCTGTTACATTTAATTTATTAACAAACAAATGAGACATAACCTAGAAGATTCACTTCATTTACTCAATACTTTGTCAGGATGGCGTAGTGGATATGGTGTCCGCCTAGTGATGGGAACGTTTTCTGTTCAACCCTGTTTATGAGCGTTCTCTTTATCTTCATATATACAAAGTACTGATTATTCCCAGAAAATGGACTCTAGAATGTCTTAATAAGCCTAAAGCTTTCAATGCAATCAACCTTAAGTGAAATGGCTAAACTCTAGCATGAATTATACTTTTGTAGTTCAGGGACTCGACATAACACAGTAATTTCAACATGTAGAGTCTTGTCAGCAATGATGGAGCAGTACATCAGATTTCAAGAATCTTGTCATGAGCTAAAGATCATTGCCGATGGATTTCATCAACAATGTAGAATGCTTAGCTTTGTAGGGGCTGTTGATGGAACCCACAGTGCATGTCCTGCTCCAACATCTGAGCATAGGTCCTTGTTTATCAGCAGTTTAGTTCTTCAAGCAGTTTGTGACAATAACTTGAAATGTTAGGACATATGCCCTGGATGACCAAGCTCTGTGCATGATGCCCATGTATATTGGAGCGGCCAAGTGGCGCATTAAATGGAAAATCTTTCGAATGAGAACCATGTTCTCGAGGATTCAGCATACCGCCTGACAAGAAATGTTCTTGTTCCGTATCGAGGCCTTGGGCATTTGTATCATTTGCAAAAGAAACTGCGATATTTGTGCCTGTGTTCATGCTTAATAGTTGATTAACAATTGGAAGCCATAACCTGTTTTGAAAGATGGTGTTGGTGGGGCAATGGATTTTGTGAAGGTAAAATGACTGGAAAAGATAATTAAAAGTTAAAGAGTTCCGCTATCGTTAAGCATGCTTGATTGATTTGTAATGTTTGAAAGAAAGCATTATTTAAATAATAAAATGTACATAATTTAAATATTCTACTGTTTTCAGCAACATTTAATTTGATATAGCACAAAATGCTGCTTCCTGTTATAGCATGATCCGTTTCGTCAACAATGACATTTCAATGTATATTTGATAATTTGTCAATGGGTATTACACGCATTATCCCTTCCATTAGCCCAAAAAGGAATTGCTTAGTAATTTTGCCACCTAGAGCAAAATACTTCTCAGGAACAATTGCATTTGGGAAAGTATATGGCTAGTAAAATTCGGATTCCTTTGGGTTACCCAAGGTTGCCAATTTATGTGTAATGAATTTGCAATAAAAAGCTTTGACATAATTTTCCAACATAATGTCACAGAGTCGAAAACGTGTATGGAAACATAGTAAGCTTTATGGTATTGCAACTGAATAAATCTTTCAGATTTAAATTGTATTATTTGAATTAGCTTTCTAATACATATGAGCCTCGCTCTATGAAAAAGAGGTTTAATTCATGTGCGTTCCAGATTAGCCTGTGCAGACAGCACAGGCTAATCCGGGACGACACGTAACGCACATGCATTTTACCCCCTTTTCACAGAGCAAGGCTCACATATGTTCAATAAACCAAAGATTATCAAAAACAAAATGAGAATTTGAACCCTTTAACACTAAAAACCCCCGAAGACGCATTCGAGAATAAATTTAATCTAGTAAGAAAGGTACTAGATTAAAGTTTTAAAGGCTTTGTTTCCATCCAAAGGATACTGATGAGCAGCAAACGGCATAAAACCTGAACAGACTGAGAGTTACTCGCAGGCTGTTCTGGTTTTATGATGCTTTCATGTAGCCATTTTAAATTTGCCTCAGAGCAGGAAAAGATTACTAATAACACAACAGCGATTATACTTAAGTTATTTGAAGACTTCCCGTCAAAGTGCCATAGCACCTTTAAATTTGGTATGTAATTATTTCATTTAAAAGAATGGCCCAGTGGTAAAGAAGTTTACCCTAAAAGAATTGGTTTGAATCCCCATGAACTCAAATTATCTTTTTTCTTTAATCAATGGAGCCTAGCTTTAATAGAACCGATGTACCTACTTATGTAAGTAACTTGCAACTGTCTTACTAGAATCACAAATGGTGGAAGGCAAACGGCTATACAACTTATATTATATATTTATACACAAAAAATATAATTTTGATTGACAGTATATTGTACAGCATGCATCTAATAATACAGCAAAATTTGCTTACAAATACTATGACAAGAAACACAAGTCATCAAAAACTTAACTTTATTGCATTAGCCATTCAGCAGAAATAAGATATAAACAGACACTTTTTTTCATCTGAACATACAAGTCTAGATATACAATCCCATATTAGCATAATTATAAAACGACAGTGAACTATTTCTCCGTTTTATATGTCAGCATAACATAAAGATGGGATTCACTGTGCAATGAAATAGAAGCACTCCTCTTACAATTGCATTTAAACATATGAACTGTACCTTCACTAGCATTCCAGAATTTTAATATAAATACATGATGAAAGATTAGCTTTTTCTTGTCTTTAAACAACTTGATACTTTACAATGACCAAACAATACAACTCAACATACAAATTATCCAACAAAATATTTTTATGAAACAATATTTTTATTCAACAATAGGAATAGCTTAAGTTTGCAACGTATTACAGTCATCATGTCAATCTAAGCAAAGAGTAAAATCATAAAGAGATGTCCACAACGGATGATGTGCAAGCTGGCTTTAACACAGATGTCTAAAACAGATGATATGCAAGCTAGCATTAACAAGGATGTCCACAACAGAGGACGTTCAAGCTAGCACTAACACGGATGTCCACAACAGAGGACATGCAAGTTGGCTCTAACACGGATGTCCACAACAGAGTATTGCAAGCTAGCACTATCACGGATGTCCACAACAGAGGACGTTCAAGCTAGCACTAACACGGATGTACACAACAGAGAACCTGCAAGTTGGCTCTAACACGGATGTCCCAAACAGATGATGTGCAAGCTGGCTTTGACTCGGATAAATTGTATGTACCCAGAAGATGATGTTCAAGCTGGCTGGGAACACTACTACAGCTATAAAATACAAGAACCATGTTTCATACTTGCATTAGTTTTTTCTATTTCTTCCACAAAACAGAACATTATACTCACTATTTGCATTCTGCTATTGATTTCTGAAGGTTTACCAGATGCTTTGTTTGTGTGAAGATAGTTCATACTAGAAATTAGCCTTGAAACACTATTTTGAAACCTATTATCTGTTTAAGTCATTGTGTTTGTAATACAGTAACATTGTGTTGTTGTTCAGATTTGTGTGACGGTTAAATGTAATATTAAATCAATAATCTTGTTCTGAATGCCGGTCAAATCGTTCCGTGGTGAACACCTACCCATTGTGGTCAACTTGTACATGTTTTTTTGTCAACTTGTACCTACCCAAAGTAAACCCGTACCCGATATACAGAAATAGGTGTAGGATGGTCAGTTTTTAAGTCAAACTCATAGAGACAATGTTTATTTTTCTCTTAATGTTTCCACCTGAATTATCTAAGCTTAAGATTGTCAGAATTAAGTCTCTTTCTTACGCAAGTTTTCTGCTGTAGATATGTATGAAGCAGAGAAAGGTTAATGAAAATAGACACTTGAGGTTGGTGTCTTTCAAGGGTTTTACAATTGTGACAAAATAAGACAAATGTTACCAGCTGAATAGTTTGAATAAGGTACGAGTTGACCATGGTGAGAGTTTACAAAAATGGGAACGAGTTGACCAAGGTTCGAGTTGCCTTTGGGACAAATTGCCCGTAAAGAATTGTTCTTTTTATTTGTAATTGAAGATGTCTACGGTGCTGGACTAAAACACACGACTACCTAACTTGGCGCTCTACTAACTGAGCTTAAGGGAAGATGATTCTTACCCACAAACACTACATGTATATTTCAGAACAGAACATATCTTTCTTTAACTCAAGTTACAATTGCAACATATGAGTATACAGAACAATATTGTCATATAAACATAATTTTCACCTGACATGGTTAGATAAGATCTACTAAGAAAAATAAGTAACATACATTTTCCTAGGTAATAATTATTTAGGGAATTGGAAAGGGGGTTGGTGTCCAGTTGATTTTTGACCTAGTTATTGGACTTTTACCTGGACGTAGTACATTTTAAATGTATAGTAACCTCAAATATTGAAACAGACTATAGGTTATTGACAAGCGCGTGGAGAAGTAATTGACGGGTGACGTAAGCATGGTCACGTGAGTTAATCGGGTCAGTGTAACAGACATGAGAGTTGTGTTGACATGTGCGATTTAATATGGCAAGTGGTTCGACGCATAATCCCAAGAAACTAGGTTTCTCATGAGAACCTAGGTTTTCAAATGAGAACCTAGGTTCTTGTGAAAACCTAGGATACCAAACGAGAACTTAAGTTCTCAGAATGAGAACCTAGGTTCTAATGAGAACCTAAGTTCTATGTGTCTATGAGAACCTAGGTTCTCATGAAAAACCTAGTTTCTCATGAGAACCTAGGTTCTCAAGCGTAAACCAAGGTTTTCAAATGAGAACCTAGGTTCTCATTAAAACCTAGGTTCTCATGAGAAACCTGGTTTCTTGGGATTTCATAAACCTTGGTTCTCATGAGAACCTAGGTTCTCGTGAGAAACCTGGTTTCTTGGGATTTCATAAACCTAGGTTCTCATGAGAACCTAGGTTCTCATGAGAAACCTAGTTTCTTGGGATTATGCGTCGAACCGCTTGCCATAATTAACCTCCAGTTGTCTCCCATTGCTTGGTGGCGGCATATGTGTCAAATGAATAGAAATAGGCATGAAACCGTGAATATTTCTCCCCAAGAGCATTTTCTGAACAATGTTCAGACAATGCTCAGTAATATTCTACGAAACGTGGATAGCGGAATGGGGGTGGACGACAAAGTCGCAGCCAGAACTAAAACCAATCTCAAAAATGTCGAATTGCTAAACTACTTGTGTACTTATCTGTTGAATATTTGTGACAACAGGCATTAGCCGTCGGTGACCGCCTCTTGTTCATGTTTCCGTGCATGGGTGTTCTTGAGGAATGAAATTAGTAAAGTAATCGGCCGACATTGGTCTGAACACGTTAATAAAAAATTGAACTGTTTATGAAATACATCTTTAATTGTAAATATTATTTTGAGACTAAAAATTCAGATCAATCGTTACATAATACATTGTTACAGCATTAAATGAGTTTCAAATATTCAGTTCCCTTGTTCGGGCCTCAAACGACTGTACGGTACAGTTTTCTATTTTAAGTATGTCTGTGACCTACATGTAGGAAGCAATCATTATGGTATAAAATACAGGTTTTATCTCTATTGATTATGTGTAATTATGTATTATTCAATCGTAAGATATCTTCAACACTGCAAGAAAAACCTATGCGCTAAAGACTTTGCAAACATATTTCAATAACTTGAGATATCTGCAAAAATAAAGTTCTTAACGGCGTGTTTTCATTCTGTCCAGCCCGTGTGTAATCATATGTGAACCCCATTGATCCTGCGCCCTGAATAATATGTGTCCCGTATTCCAAACGAGCAAGTTTACGCCGTTCGACGCGTAATTCTGAAAACCTAGGTTCTCTGAAAACCTAGGTTCTCTGAAAACCTAGGTTCTCAGTGAACCTAGGTTCTCAGAGAACATAGGTTTTCAGAGAACCTAGGTTTTCAGAGAACCTAGGTTCTCAGAGAACATAGGTTTTCAAAGAACCTAGGTTCTCATGAGAACCTAGGTTCTATGAGAACCTTGGTTCTCATAATGAGAACCTAGGTTCTCATGACATACTAGGTTCTCTGAAAACCTAGGTTCTCAGAAAACCTAGGTTCTCAGAGAACCTATGGTTCCCAAATGAAAACCACGGATATGGCAAGCAGTTCGACGCATAATCCCAAGAAACTAGGTTTTTTATGAGAACCTAGGTTCTCATGAAAACCTAGGTTTTCAAATGAGAACCTAGGTTCTCATGAAAACCTAGGTTCTCATTTGAAAACTTGGGTTATTGAAGCCATGTGCAATCTTCAAGCGAGAACATGAGAAACCTAGTTTCTTGGGATTATGTGTCGAACCGCTTGCCATAATTCACGCTTGTTGAACAATTTTGGATTCGTTTTTTTTAAGCATGTGGAATAATCTTGTGATTTTTACCGGATATATCTGTGAACATTCTTCAATGATTAACCAGAGGCACCACATTTGAGCCTGTACATGGGGTGAGTTTAATATTCTCGTGTAATTGATAATTTGTAGCAGTCTAGCTAGGATTCTGCCGAAAAGGTAGTTATGATGTCTGTTCAACAAAATTAATTTAACATTGTACAAAATATTACAACCTCGATATTGCAACAAAACAAACGGCGGCTGATTGCACAACAGGTAAAGCAAATTAGTACATGTAGTTCTTAATATGTGTCTTAAACTATAAAAAGGATGCACTGTTAAACATACATGCTATGCATGCGCATAAGTTTAGAAGCAAAACTTTATTCAACAATAGTATCATAGAGGTATATTTCAGCACTTGTAACTATAGGATTGTTGTAGTGCATAGGCACTTGAAAAGATGATCATGTTATACAACACAGTGCGACATTTTCTTGCAAAAATTAAATCAAAAATAGTATCATAGTAGTATATTACAATACTTGTAACTATAGGATTGTTGGAGTGCATAGGCACTTGAAAAGATGATCATGTTATACATAACAGTTTGACATTTTCTTGCATTGAGAAGTAAAATTAACTATGCGTGTACAACTCAACTTATATAATATGCTGCTATATGCATGGAAGAGACATATAACAATGTTTATAAATTAGTGAAGTAATTTTTAAGTACTTGAAAATAATAAGATTATCTAGAAAATGTATTCATTAGTATTTGCATGAATTTGGAAGTGTTTTTAATACAATAGTTGAAGAACTTAAAGCGGGTATATACGATTTTTATATGTGCTGAATTGTAAAATATTGATACAAATATGTTATAATAACACACAATTTGCAAGAAAAATGATACATTTAAGACGAATTTCATAAAATACAGCAAATACAAATTAGCGCCCCGAGCCGATTGTGACGAAGATAATTCGTAATTATTTTCCTACAATAACCGATGCATTCGTCTTTTAAGTAAGTGTTCGTGTGTCGTATGAATCGATATCGCTGCAGGAATTTCAAATGAACCGTTAAACTAAATTTAGATTCACATCGTACATGCATGATATACATGCTGGCGAATTCGGCTGTACAGCCTTTTTCGATTTCAGAATTAAATATCTGGCTTATTTAGCATTTTTCGACACATGTTCTTTTTAACTTTTATTTTAGTTTATATTGAAATATATGTATAATAAGTTTTTACACATTTTATATTAATAAATAAATATTTGACAAGATCGTATATACCCGCTTTAATAGTAGTTCTTTATATTTTAACATATTTGGTCTGCAGAAGTAATATTTCTTAATATATGTTTTCCTATCTGACTCAAAGAATGGGCATTTCAGCAAAAAATGGAATTCATCTCCTACATCATTAAGATTACAGAGTGTGCATTTTCTCTCTGAAATATCAATATTTTCCCATCTACCGGTTTCTATTGGGAAGTAATGATTGCCAGTTCTAAATCTTATCATACTTATCGATTCTTTATTACTTAATTTCAGCAAATAACTTTCAAGATTCATATTGTCTTTTATAAGTGAGTAATTTATACCCTTACTAGAGTTAGCTAGAGATGTATGCCAACTTTGGACATTTTGACCTAAAAGGATATCCTTTATTTTATATTTAACAGTTGTGTCCCTTATACCATTTTGATGTAGCCAAATATCATTTCTCCCAGTGTCAACTAGTATAGATTTAATTTTTTTATCCATTTTGACTCAAAATCTGGCAGATTAAGCATATATTTGTAAATCCTAAAAGCTATTTTACTTTGTTTTCCTGTAATAAGTCTATTCCAATATCCTATCATTCTGCTCTTAATAGTGATTTCAATAGGGTACCGACCTGATTCAGCGTACAACATATACAATGGTGTGCTTTTTCTGAGATGAAGTACTTTTCTAATGAATTCACAGTGGATTTTTTCTACCAGTATACAATCTTCATATCCCCAAATTTCTGAAGAGTATGTTAAAAGAGTATTATCAAACAGTTTAAATATAAGGTCAATTGGTAAATTTAAATTGTAAATACGTTTATACAGTAAGTGAAGAGCTTTTCTAGCCTCCTTTGAAAGATATTTTCTGGTTGTGAGGAAACTGCCTGACTTTGCAAAAAAGGTACCTAAATATTTATAGCTTTTAACAATTTCTAGTGCTGTATCACCAATTTTAAAGGAATAATTTCTGTCAACTCTTGTCCTAAATATTAGAACTTTAGTCTTGCTTATGTTTATATTCAGATTCCAAGTATCACAATATTGAACAAAATCATTTAAGCAATTTTGTAATTTAATGGGGTCTTCTGCTAGCAATACTGTATCATCGGCATATAATAGTATTAGGATTTTCAAAAAGAGCTCTTCCTCATTTTAAGTGTGTGGAAGATCTATTCCTGAGTTACCTCTATTTACTAAAAATGCTTCTAAGTCATTTAAGAATAGTGAAAACAGCACAGGGGAGAGATTTTCACCCTGCCTAACTCCACAATTGCATCCAAAAAAAGGGGATTTTTCACCATTTAAGGAAATACATGATTTGATATTAGAGTACATGTTTTTTATTATATTTAAAAAATTGCCATTGATATTATTTTCATTTTTTGACGTGTTTATGTTTTATCAGTGACGTTTGCATATCGGCAAACCGTGAAAACAACACTCGATACTCTTAAGCTGTTTTAATTACATTCAGATTCATATATGTAAAATACTAACCTCGTGGCTAATGTCATCAAAATTGATCCCTCTTTCGCCCTTTAAAGGTTTTGTGTTAATGCTGAACAACCGCCATCATGATGACTGCATGAATGCTGGATAAGACGCGAGTTTTGATTGGTTCATTCTAGGTGTCGGAACCAATCAAATTGTATCGGGTTATTACATAGCAACCCAAATTTCGTGCAGTAATTCAATGCTAATCAAAAATCGCGCGGAATGAATCTTCCGCGCGATTTTTCATTAGCAACACGCCTTTTACATAGCAACCCGACTTTTGTACTGTGGTTCAATGTTAAATTGTTCCGACGGAAGATATGAAAGTTTCGGCGCGGTTTTTAGACCCCGCTTTTTGTACGTTTTCTAATTGACGATTGTTCAGACGGAAGATACGAAAGTTCCGCGCGATTATTGCACAGTTCGCAAAGATGTGGATTCAATGAACGTTCCGCGCGATTTTTGAACCCGCTTTTTTCTACGATGATTTGCACAGTTCCGGGAAAATATGGATTCCCAAGATTCCTTCGTGTATGAAGTTCTGCGAAAAATGAAAATCCCGATAGTTATTATATAATTATATGTATTTTAGCGGGGGTCCCCGAAGGTTTTCTATAGTATTTATTAAAACATTCATATTAGTATGTTGTTAAAATAAAAACGCCGAGTAGAGAACAATGAAGATTTCTTGAGTTTTTACAGATGAATTACCATTTCCCTAGTATGTTGGATGTATTGCACTTAGTGTGTTTGCAGATCAAACAAAAAACCTTTTTATTGTCGTTTGCACAGCATAACTCGCAACTAATTGAATGGATCCGAAATTAATGTGTATATTAACAGAGGGTATTGAAAGGAAACGCATTTTATAAGTAGTATTATTCAATATTAACAGAGGTATTGTCATTTTTAAAGAATCGTGTACATACTTTCGGTTATTCCATTAAACTGATTTTGAGGTGAAACTTCATAGATCAACAGAGATTAGTGTAGGTAAGTGTTGATTGAAATCAACTATACATCTCTCGTCTCTAAATTTATAAATTGCCCTTAGAATGTTACTTATGCAGAGTCCGACTTCACATTTTTTATTGTGCACATTAAAATGAGAAATGTTTGTAAACAAATGCAAATTCATATTCCAATATATACATAAAATGCGCCTGTTTCTCCAATTTTTAATGACAAGATACGTTTTTGTGAAAATAATTCTTCGAGGGCATTCGGCATTTACAGTGACATCACTTTTTTAATATCGACATGCTTTGAAAATATATTTGAAACAAACGTTCATTTTTATATATTTTATGGGGAAAAGTGATAAGGATAAATACTATACAAGTATATTCAAAGTGATCTTAACTGTTGAGTTTAATCAGTCCACATGAAAGTCACGTTGTTTAAGATTGAGCCTTTGTACATCACAGCATTTGTACAATAACAATTCACCACATAGATTGTTAGTTCAGCTATCATTGATTTTTAACAAGTGAGTGACTCACCAGTATACTGTTAATTATATGTGTTCGCCTACGCACTTTTGATCTGCCAAGTTGGGCCAAAATGTTTTAAATAAGTTGTTTAACAGCAGCGCAGTATGAAATTTTCCAATTTTTAAATACCAGTTAAATGATGTTTAGATTTTTTTTTCTTATCTGCAACGCAATCGACAGAAAAACGAACGCACCGGTCTGAAAAAGAAAAAAAAGTTTGTTGTAAACATTGTTGTAAAAATCCTTATGCGCAAAGCAATAGGGATCTTCGGAAAAGAATTAGACTGAAGATCGGGAACCAAATAGGTTACCTTGTTATACAAAACATACACCATAATTCACTTTATTCTGCCGAAAAATGGCCAACGCTTGTGTTAATGAATTTCTTAAACACATTTATCGTCGATGTTGGTCAGAATTTGATTTAAACATTCGTTTTTTGTTTATCGAGCATTACTGAGTGAAATAAAATATCGTTATTGGCGTCCATAAACGAGATCAAATGGCTCGATAATTCTTATTAAACGTCCAGAACATTTCATAAAATAAATTGCCCTTTTTGGTCAGTAATTTGTTTTTCGATCAACCATTATCATCGGATATGTTTTATATTTCATGTCACTAAACATGATATGAAATATTGTCTAGAATTATTGAAACATGTTTAACCGATCGTTTTCATACTACCTAGTTACGTAACAAAATGTATGAGCATATGAGCCACATATAATACGATCATGCTAGTTCGTAGAGAAGAGAAGGGTCATAGTTCTGTTGAAGTCAAAGTGCGCCCATTGACTAGCACGGATTGAAGGTACACAGTGCTATATGTCTGACTACCTAATTCGTTAGTTTAATATGGATTATTATTTTTTAAATATCTTGTTTATTCATTAATCGATTGCGTTATAGAGTACGTATGGGTGATAGTAATGCACCGTAATACACATGAATGTAATTTATACAAGGTTTTGCATTCGTGTACAAATTAAAAATAGCTCATTAGTGTAATGCGAATATGATATTACGACGACATATTCATGTATTGGTAATTGTAAATAAAATATAGTTTATATGGTGTTTGCAAATCTAATAACGGGCCTATTTCTGTTATTTTGAGAATGATCTTTCTTTATTAATATAAACTGCAATTTAAAACGCAAAATTTATTTGTAAAAAAAGAATTTTGAAATGTTATCTTATAACGAACAACTTAGGTGCCTGCAGCGCTTTAATTATTTGTATCAGATGAACCAGATAGCTTTTGCTAATATTTATAAATAGTGTAACGTGTCGGTCGACCGTGCGTCTATCTAAAGTATGGTTCAGACGTAAAATTAATCAAAGTACTGAAAATACTGGTGGGGCGATTTTGCTCAAATTTTGTGGTCGTAAAAACACTATACACCGTGATGCCAACCAATCACATTTGTTGAATAAAACAGATCGACTACGGAAAAGTGACAGGCTGTCAACATAGTACATGATTTAGCTATTGGGGTTTAAAGTAATTGCTGCTTTTTAAAACAAGTCATTGACGTACGTGCCAATTCATACCTGCGAAACGTTTGTGAATACGATGTTGATTATTATCTTTTGAACTGGTAACCTAGGTTTTTTCTCTGACTTTGTGTTATATCTGGGATTTCGTGAAGACAAACATTGTCATAGGGTTTCTATACATCATGTAGATTCAATTATTACTCATATATATATTCAATTAATGTATTTGCTGGATTTTAAGTCTCATCGACACAGTGTAGGTCATATAGCGACTATACCTGTTGATAATGTTCTACTGTTAGAAAGGACATAAACGAGATTGTTTTGATTACTTAGAAAACATTAACGCAAATTAATTAGATGCTGTGAAAGTGACAACCACAACATGTATTTCGTGTGTAAGGAAAAAGTTCAAAACTGGCATGAAAAGCACGGGCAAATTGTCATATAAACACTTTGTAGCGCAGAGAACATTGAGATGTTTACTTTGACAGTAAAAAATGTAGCGCGTGATAATTTAATTGTGTAGCCCATATCGCGAACGCAGTCGAAACGAAAGAACATAAATGCGCTGTATCGGTTAAGTATAGAAAGCTCAGTATTGAACCGATATTTCGTCGCTGTACCATGAGAACTGCGTGTTACTCGGGTGCTAATACCACAGTGAAAAAACGTTGCCATAGATGGAACGCGCTCATCGGAGCTATTTTGTTGGCGAATGCAGAATCTGCATGGATGCAAAGTGGTTAAATGCAGTAACGGACTATATTCTTCGGTATACGTATATTGTGTTACTTATGGGGCGAATTGCAGAAGGCAATCGCCTCAAAAATACAATAAAATGTAATATAATTTTCCTTAAGCAACCTTGATTTATGATTCACTATTATAAAAATGATTGGTTTGAAACAGTAAATCAATAATAATCGCAATTCTATGTATCTCCGACCTTGAGTACAATATGTAAAAAACTTTGACCTCAGGTCTACTCCTATTCTCATACGAACCTCAAACTATTGTATTAAATTATACGACTCCGAGTCACTTGGATAAGACCTCGGGTCACATTTAAATGACTCCGTTCTGTACTGACTCGTACCCTTGGTATGGAACCTTATAGTGCTTAATAATATGTGTATGAATGTACGGGATTTATAAATCATTACGTATTAGCGACCCGAGTTGCTGAGGGGTAGGACTCTAACTTCCAGGCTCTAAGAAAGTTTTAAGAGAAGGGTCGGTCCCTATTTGCTCAAAGTCCCTTATGTTTTGTTAATAATATACTTTAATTATTTTTTAATAGTAATTATACGATGCGTAATCAGACTAATTATACTTTCTACTCATGCGGCGTTACTCGGACAATGCCTTAGTAATACTGTAGACATTTACGTAAAAGTGGTTTTACTTAATTATGCAACAAAATAATGAGGTTCCGATCTTTATTATCGCAGTGAACATTAAATGGTACAAACGGATGAAGGCGGGAATACTCACCACTATACGATAGAACCCTACCCCACAGCATTTGGCTCCCCGTCGACGAGACAACGAAACCAGGTTGGATATTTTTCAACCACCACGTGCGGGCCACGTGCGGACCACTGACGGAGCAGTGTCGGTTTAGGACACCCCGGAAGCCCACAGAGGTTGAGGACCCCTTGCCGGCGCCATGGGCTGTTTCGTGTAGTGCCTCCGAGACCGAGTGGATAAGGTTTTTTTCTCTGATTGAAAATTCTTCAACGAACCTATTAACTTAAAAGTGTATTGCTGTTGTGTTTTTTTTTCTCTTCATTTTTCTTCGTGAGAAGACCTAAACATTCATCCGTATTTGCTAACTTTAAAGTGTATTTTTTCTTCATTTTCTTCGCGAGAAGACCCAAACATTTCCAATCTGTGGTGTTTACTACGGCGTTTGTTTACATCACGTGACCAAGTGAACTTTTGACCTATAGTCAGTTTCTTGACAGAAGATTTCGTTGGGACAGTGTTTTAAACGTTTTTTGTTTGTGTGCATTATTTTATATGATTTGTGGATTTTGGATGGACACGTAAGTTGATACAATTGACATTTCGACAGCCGATTAATTGACAGGTTTTTTAACCAATCAGATTACAGCATAGATTAGGCCCGTTTCTTTCCGCCATTTTGTCCGTCAAACTCGCCGTTGTCCGACACATAAGCGTATACGTAATTATGTGTTTTAAACAAAGAAAATGGTTAAAGGTGCTGTTATGGCACGTGTTATTCAGACACAATGTATCCAGAACGGTTAAAAGATGGAACTACGTTTTTCCGTTCCATAAACCGGGTACTAATCTTAAAAAATGCAACGGTTGGATTCGTCTTTGTGGTCGTCCACACGAACAGCTTATTCTCAACATATTAAGCAATCGCCCGAAAGCAAAACACCTCTACGTTTGTTCTAAGGTCGTTATAATAAGTTACTACGCGAAAATAGAAAATGTAAGTTTTGCAACGGACACGCTATAGAAAACGAGTATCACTTTTTACTTGTTTGTCCTCTATATCGAGAAATTAGAAAGGAACATTAAAAACCATATTTTCAAAGGTTGCCAACGTTAAATAAATTTGACATTCTAATGCAGTCGGCTAATCAAAAAGACATTATAAACTTTGCTAAATATATTATAAATGCTAATGAAATGCGAAATAATAAATATAATCAGTTATAATTTTTAATAATATCACATAAAATAAAGCATTTTTATTTATTTCGGTTTAAGTCTTCCGAATTTAATGTAGCTAGTTTTATATCGTTAAAAGTTAAGAAACTATTTTAAAATACGCATGTAATTATCAATACCAATAACGTAATTTTACACCATATGTGGGCTTTCTACTAATCCGTTATCAAAACAGATGCCGCAAACTGTGAATGACCCTTGACACTTTGATACCCAGTCTGATTAGCGTGTTTTTTTGTACATGAAAACAATTTCAACTTCTTATATTTTAAACATTGCAAATATAGTTAAAGAGGAAATTAATAATATATTGTGTATGCTACTTTTTTGACGACATTGACTATGCTATACGATTATAACAATGCTCATGGGTCATTATGACCAAACGCATTGTAGATATTTGTTATATCGGATTTCAAGAAAACGTTCTTTGTCTTCTTATATGATAAATTTACTTACCTGTGCCACATTTGCAATGTTGCCATCGGTTGCAAAATTAACGGCTTTTAATTAAAAAACTGAAACATCTATTACTCAATGAAAAGTATTGTGACAAACGAACAATTCATACTGTATGTGATAATTGGCGATAATTGGCCGACTTTGATTATAAAATTGACGACTTTCAAGTAGACTAATTAAAAAGTTATGACTGTTTAATAGATATGATACTTATATTCAGCATTACTATTCAATGATAATAAAAATTTTGGTATTTGGTTCACTTATGCGGTCTTTTTGGGAAGCCTTTTTTGTAAACGGCCTTTCTGGTACTATATCTTTGAGGGAATCTAAACAGTCATTTGATACATTACATTTTTCACATTTTAAATAAAACATGATAGCAATAGAAAAATTTCATGTAATTTGGACCGAAATCATCGGGAATATCTTCCAACGTACCGATTACCGATTCGCGTAGCCAGTTTTATGACGGACTTCGGCCTCCCTTGAAATCGGGGGGCGTGGCCTCACTCTCGCTGTCGAAAGGTCAATTATCGTTCTTTCTTACTTTGTTCCTTGCACTATTTTTTGTTGACGTGTTGCCCCAATTTAATGCGCATTGATTCGTAAAAAGTTCCTTTCCGGTGTCGCGTGCGAATTGCAAGACAGTTAGGGAGTTAAGATTTACAGGAAAACAACAGAATTTGCGCATGCGCAGTTCGATGTAAAAATGCTCGTGAGGAATGCAAGACCGTATGCAAGATCCTTGTATTATATCAACGATTCTTACCATATTTTAATGATTATTGCAAATGGCATATAATTTAGATGCTGAAAGTTCACTCAAAAACCCCGAACAAGATTTCATGATTTTTACTCGTAAGTCTGCGTATTGCGTGAACACAAAAATAACATTGTTTATATGACGTTAGCATATTGATTCGGCCCAAGCTATTTCGGCTTTTTAGTTGGGGATATAATCTTGGTCGTTTATTATTAAAGCTTATTATAACAACCATGTTTTTGTCTAAAATAGTCGTTGTGATGCGTCGTTTTACTTGGCGTTCCAAGATGTTCACATGCAGGCGTGTTGTTTATATTGCAAATGTTCAGACAGAATTTGTTCAAAGAATGTCAACATTCACTACTAGGTTTGCTTAAAAATATACAGTACACATAGTGTAAAAAACCAATGTGAGACAGACTCCCAGTATAGTCGCAGTGTGTCAATGCCCCAGAGGGGCTTTGCAATTAATGGGAAGAAAAGAAGGCTTTAAATATTTTAGGCATAGGCAGACACAGACCATGGCCATGGGAACAGTATGTTCAACGCACTGACATATGTCATCCAGTGTGGTCAGTTTCCGACAAGTGCGAGCCAGAAAACTGGGCCTACCCAAAGTAAGTCGTTTCTGGCCTTTTTGTCAGTGAAAAAATCATAACTAATTTTACTATAAATGTGTTTAATAAATTTAAAACAAATTACGCTGCAGTAAAGGAATATGTATATGCAAATCTTTCACAAAAGATGAAGATGTATTGCTCAATCGTTCTAAAAAAGAATGGACTTATTAAAACCTTATATTATTTTTGTGTTGAAGTTGTTGTGTGTGTTGTTTTTTTTAATAAATGGTTATCCAAGGAATGGTAGAAAGTATGTCAAAAATTCATCCATCAGGGATTAAACAATCTTATAACTGATGATAATAATAATTATTATAATAAATGATTGTTAGTATCTTTATGATATTATGCATAGCCATAATCTGTTAATATCAGTCTTTGATTTAAATGTTATCCTAGTATTATATTAATAAGAGTGTATCAATCTCCACGCAGAGTTGTTCCTTGCTCTCACATACACCTCTGCAACGGGCTCAGCATCTATTAGAACAAGAACCGTGTTCAAAACGAACAAACATATTCATAGTATATTTAATTGGAAATTTAGGATAGAAAACATTAAACAATGAAATACCACCACCCATGCTTGTAGGAAACCTTTGACCCCTTCATTTATGTTCAATCATTATATGATCTACATGTAACAGGAAATTCCTCTCTTGAATTATTTATTATGTTGTAATTGTACTGAACAGGTTTGATACTAGCCATGTATATTGTTAATCAAAATCTGTTCTTCTTATAAGATTCATGTTATTATATTGGTGTTTTAGTATATTGATATTTCATTTTTTGTATTGAAACAAAAATGACATTATTGAAAACCCAAAAACAAATTAAATGAGAACATGTCTCTTAAAATGGTGTCATATTTCTGGGGATATTAACAGTGGATAACCAAACCATTTACTATATTGTTAGATTTTAATACCAGTATTTAACGCATGTTTTTAGGCAAACCTTTTGATTAGGATAATTTAAATAATTGAAAATACAAAAACCATGCAAAATCATAAAAAATGAACTTAAGCTGTAATGTGTTGCAGATTCACAAATGTGTGTTATGTGATGTTGTTATGTTATGTAAGATAGATCCTGTGAAAAAAAGTCTCTATGTAATTTATAAATAAACCCACATATAAAATATTGTTGAAGGTTAATAGTCCTCAAATTGTTCATTTTCCTCTAACATGCCCTTGTATTTCAAGAAAGAATACTTTCCAGGCCACAGGAAAGAGGTCTGGGTTCTAATCCCAGCAGGGGCTTCAGAAGAGATGCATTTTGGGACAAATGATTTTATTTGCTTTACTTTATCCTTAAACTCAACCAAAGCATCATGCAAATGCATTGAAAATAATCTTTGATTATGCATAAATGGAAAGACATAAAACTTATGAATTGAAATCATTTTTCTTTTTTTAGTCCCTCCAACTATCACGCAACATTTTAATGAAAAAGATAACATTTTTGGTGTCAATAGTCCTTATACAATACAATATAATTCAAAAATGAGAGGGCAGAATAAACAAATTATATACGGTTACAATATCACAATTTATAAAATTTAAATAAATTAATATTGAGTGTAGCACATTAGCCCTCTGGGACGTTAGCCCCTAGGACATGAGCACATTCGGACGTTAGCCGCCTAAGAAATTGCCGCTTAGAACGTTAGCTCCTACCTATTTGTAAATACATTTGTTAGGTATTTAATTTCATCTTTTTTTAATTAAATGCAAGTAAAGAGTAGAAAATGATATAAATATCCAGATGACATATCTTTTATAAGATTTTTAGTAACAAACAGAGCACTTTGTATAGGTATATATAACCATGTTTTACTTTAAAATTGTGTTTATTTTAAGAGTGATTAAAACTTAAGAAAAAGTTATTAAAGTTTTAAACAACCGGATAAACAACAAGAGTATTGCATCTTCTGAACTATATGTTTGACTTCCACTAATTCAAGTAGATGTTAATTGGTATTACAGTTTACCATTTAATTAATTAATTATTGGTGTTTGTTGAAAAATGATTATGAATTTAACATCATTATGCATTCACATCTTTATTAATGGCTGTATGTGTAAGCAAATGTAATTATTTAAAATTTATTTAAAGAAAAGGCATCAAAGAGTTTTTTTCAAGTTTTTCCGCTCGAATATCGAAACGGGTTAACCGGTTACAAATGCTTAGGTTCACGCCGGGTATGCGGATACTTTGATAACAGATGGCTCTTCGATACCAGATAACAACAAAAGCCACGCGCGAAAGTTGAGTTCTTCAGCTTTTTTGCATTTATGTTCTGTTCATTTGGTTTTCAGACACGTAACATTGTTTGGTCGATTAATGGTATAGTACTTCGTATTGCGGAGCAAGAAATTCGTGAAAAAAACAGTGGATTATAAAAAAAAGTGATCAAATTTCATCGATAATCATCATGAATTCGATGATCAGTACGTATTTCAACAAAATTTAAATACTTGGAAATAAATCAGGAACGTGCCAACTTATCGAAATAAAAGATCAATATGTCCATTAATGTTACAACATGTTAAAGTTTAGTTAACTAACGTATTCGAGGAAATTCAAATGTTTTAAGAATCGGATACCAAATTTTCATGGACACTTCTTTTACCGATTATCTCAAAGACAATGGCACTCCGATTCCAGATAACTCGACACTTTTTACCAGATATAACACACTATTTTTAGTGAATCAGAAATGCAGAATTTGCTGTGGAATACTATTATAGTAAGCAGGCAATAAATAAAAATGTATGTACTGACGTATATTAAAAACGAATTACCGAAACATGTTCTTTTCCCTTTGGAATATGATAATAAAAGGGAAAGGGAAGTGTAAAGGGAAGTGCTTTCTATAAGTAGAGCTCAATATATTGGGAGTTTTCCAATCTCTTTTAAATCTTGTCGCTACGCATTAGTATCGTCTTCATGATGCGATTGTAATGAGCACCAATGACAAAGGATTTTATGAGGTGTATTTGCCGCTTTAAGGTCCCTTGTTCCCCTTATCTAGAGTCCTGCTATAATTTAAATTGAAAACAGTCGTGTTGAACCACATGATCCGTTGTATTTTCATCTCTCTTGATCTCAATTTACCACTTAAAAACAAGTTGATTACTTAGACAACTATTTTCGGTCGTCACTTGAAATATATTACTTCAGAAATAAACATTTGAATCTTATTTAAAATTTGCACTTATAATAGTAAATATATAAATGAATAGTAATAAGATTTTTGAAAAACGAACAACGCCATTGGTTATATTTTACATGTGTATGTAATTACGTTATGCATAGATTCCCAATGTGTAGGGCTTTACATTGCATATGGATTCTTACTTCAAAATGTTTGGTAAGAATAGCGATAATACTAGTATACATAAATGCATTTCAGGTAGAAGATAAAACTCGGTTATCAGGGTGCCCAATTTGTTGAAAGTCTCTGTTATCCGAAGTGCCCTATATCGGGAATCAAAGTATCCGCAACTTCATGAATACCACCTATTAAAACATGCTCTATCTTCGCTTATATTTCATTGAATACATGCACTATCAAAAGTTCAGGATTTGAAGCGCAGTGATTACTCTACATGCTGGAATATCAAACTATTTCTTGCGATATTTCTAAGTAGTTTTATTTTGATGAAAGTTTTACTGTTCATACAGTTTATGCTGTTTTCCGACCGAATTTTCTATTTTTTGGGGAAAAATCTACCATTTTTCCGTGATTTTTTTTGCAATAGAAAAGGATACACCATTTATAAACTCGACCATGCGCTTTGTCTAAAAAACTAATCTTTATGATATAACTCTAAAACAATAACGGATGAACTTACCTCTCGCGCGTGGCTTTTGTTGTTATCTTGTATCGAAGTGCCATCAGTTATCAAAGTATCCGCATTCCCAGCGTGAGGTTTGCCATCCATATAAAACAGTAAAGAAATTGTAAAAGAACACACTAAAATTTACGTGTGTGGTACAAGCTATATATTGAAAAGAAAATATATAAGACTTCAAAATATTAATAATAGACCATTCCAGAATCGATATATTGACCGCCGCCATATTGTCAGTCACGTAACTGTCCGCCATTACACTTCTGCCAACTTCTGCGAGTCTGCGATTCCAAAAGCCAAAGACGTAGAGAATACCCGTTTCGCCGATGTCGGATATATACAATACTTAATGAATTATTTTCAAGCGATTATCACATTTCTTGTTGTTAAAATGATTTTCTGAAGTTGAGATTGATTGTTACAAATAAATTGTTTAAAATTCTTTCGTGTATTTGTTTGTGTGTGTGTGTAAACAAGTGGTAATCATCGGCGAAAATTTGTCGGTTCTGTCGCTCATATTATGACTTTGATTAGACTTTTTACTTTTAACTTGTTACAAACAATTTACGCATGAATTGTTGTGTTAATTTTAATAGCCGCAACATCAGGCAGATTATGTTTTAATTAATACTTATTAAAGATTCTCGCGCAATTAATTACCGCTAATTGTTTGATATTGGTCTCAACTGGTAAAACTCTATATTCTAAAAGCGTAACATATTGTATTAAGTATGATATTTTTTTATATGTCTTCCATTATTTTTCTTGTTCTAACTGAACTCAAAGATTAACAAATTGTGTTTGGATTTAAATTAAATTTTAAGCTGGATTTATGTCTCGTAAAAAATACGCCGGACTTTTGGGAAAGTGATATTGATCTTGACGATCTTTTAGGTGATTATATGGAAGATGAAGAGAATTTGAATATATCTAGTTGAATAGAATTTCATCTTTGGAATCAATAAACAGCTATAAAGCTAACAATCCTAAAAAATGTATTGTATAGGTCAGTAACGCAAAACATATGGATATCGATACTTGTTTAGTCAATTAATCGAAAAGAAACTCCGAAAAAAACACCTAAATAATAATTCACAAATATATTATGTAGTGCCAAACGAATTTATTAATACATTTATTTGCATCTAAAATACCGTCATAAGCATCAAAGTAAAGATTATCTGAAGACAATTATAAGCGAAGTGCATGACGGTATTTACATGAAATTTTAATTTGATGGGTTTTGTACAGAGAATTACGAAATTGAGGAATATACAACTGAAAAACACAACTTCACATGATGCAAATTGAACTGTGTATTCATGTATATTGAAAACTCGTTACTAGCGAGTATGAGTGACAAATATCTGACATTTTAACACACATATATCTATATACATTTGTTTGAAAACATTATTTACCCCCGTTGGTGTCAAATGTAATTTCTTGGTTTTATGATGTCGTTCGTGCATTGCCGTAACATTAAATCTTCAAACGGAATGACGTAGTTTTAATTAACCGATACCCGCTAAATACGTTAAATGTTTTTACGTAAATTTTATCATTATTAAATACTTTATTTTTTTCATAAATTAAACGGGCTAGTATCTTTACGGTGTACAATTTCTGATATTCTATATTGGACATAACTTTCAATTTGTACAATATGTTACATATCTAATATACGCAACTGTTAAGTATGTCAGAGGTAAATTATTCAACCAAATGACTGCTTAATACTACCAGAAAGAGAAGACATGGTGGCATCATCAATTGTGTTTAATGATCCAGTGTGGTTTATGACCCCACGTTGTTAGTTAAGTCTGGATAATATCTGATCAAAACGAGATAATCGGTTTATGCAGAACAAAGGGGCAATTAAACACTGGAATGCAAAGGCTTACACGATTCGATTTTAAGATTGATAAAAATAATCAAATGATAAATATTGCATTTAATTTAATTTAATGTTTTTTAATGTGTCAACGTGTTTATTTTCCTCGACAAATACCTAAAATAATGCATGTTTTTCAAACATTTTTCTGTTATAACACGTGCTTAACATCTCTCCTAGTCGAAAAACTGTATTTTATACAATTTGCATGACAAACAAAAAAACAATTCAAAAAGAAAGAAATTCATCCCTTGAATAATCGGTGCTGTCCTATATATATGTTACCGGTTGTTAGGCAGCAGTGTAATGGCGGACGCGGAGAGTATTCAGGGGAGATAATTAGTAATGACTAAATTCTGGAACGGTCTATTGTATGTATTTACATATGAAATTTAAAAAATGGAATAAAAAGACTTACTTGACTAAGTTATGAACGTTTTAAAATACCTCAAACACCCCAAATATTGCCAAAACCAAGAGGACTAGTTCGGAGTTTGCCAAGAAGGCAAAGTTGAGCAAAAGAAAAACCGAGTCACAAGCGATTCTAGTGTTGACTTCAACTACACTTTTGAAAGTATGTCTGAAAATGACAATGTTGGTAACGTTGGACTCGACGTCAACATCATGAGGGCCATAAAACAGACCGTTCAAGTGGGCATTAATCATGCTCTTTCGGTCCAAATGAAAACCATGATTGAAACCATCATTACCGGGGTCGTGGACGGCTTATCCAAACGCATAGAATGCCTCGAACACGAAAATACAAAACTTCAAAATGAAAATCGCACTCTCAAAGACGCATTGGATGCCAGCGAACAGTACAGTCGTCGCAATAGCCTGCGTATATTCGGCATCCCAAAAGTGCGAAACCAAATAAAAGCACAGATGATATTGTCATGAACTTGTGCAAGTCAATGGGGGCTGATGTCCTCATAGGCGAAATTGACCGTTCTCACAGAACCGGAAAGCCAAGAGGGCCTCAACCGCGCCCTATTCTAGTAAAGTTTGTGAGCTACCGAGCCAGGCAAAAGCTATATTCCCTACGGCGGAACCTCAAGACGAACACGGAACATGCTCGTTTTTTCATAAATGAGGACCTCACCCAGCGGCGTCCTCAGTTATTATTTGTCGCGCGTGGGCTTGCAAAAGCCAAACGAATTGAAAGCGCCTGGTCTGCCGATGGAACTGTTCTGATACGGGTTTTGGAAAACGGCGAGTCGAAGCTCAAACGTATCGCCTCGGAACTCGAGTTAGAAAAGTACAAATAAATAAAGCTGATCTATGCTTTTTTTGTGCAGTTTACATCTCAAAAATACTTGTTCAATTTAAAAGCACGGATGTCACGGGATTAATGTAACTGTTTACACTAACTATCATGTCTTTCTTTATGCCCCGACTTAATCTGCCAAATCCCGTAATTCTGCAGGACATCACAACTATGATTTATTTGCTGCCTTCAGCTGTATTTTATATTTAATCTAAAATACTTATAAAACCCTATTGTTTGTAAATGATTATTATTGCAAAAAGGTGTATTTGAGCTAAATTCATTACATATAATTACTATAATTTAAAACACTTTCTACTGTACTTTCCATCAGTATATTTCATATGTTTCGCCATCCAGTCGTTAAAGTACACAAAATAACTGTATCTGGTGTTGTCATAGAAAACAATGGCCTTTTTCTAACATTTTAACCGTGAATATAGACAAATCATTTACGTTGTTCTCAAGTAGTATGTCATTACGCACTAGGTGCGTCTTGATGTCCTAGTAATTGAAAACTCATATTGTATGTGTCAGTTACGAAAAAAGTCTCTTGATCGATTATATTGATATGTCAAAAATGTGTAAACTACACTTTGGAGCTCTAACGTATCGATTTTATATTAACAGTATGTCTATATTGTACTATTTTATGTCTGAATTCCAATACAATTTATGCATTGCTGTGTCCTAATTGATGTAAACTTAGTTGTTCTAAGGTAGTATGTCATTACGCACTAGTTGTGACTTAAGGCTTTAGTAATTGATAACTCATATTGTCTGTATAAATAGTAAAAAAGAAATGTCTCTCGATCGATTATATTGATATGTCAGAAAATGTTTTAACTGCGCTTTGGGGCTCTAACTTTTCGCTTTTCTGTTAACAGTCTTTTTTAGTTTGTACTCTTTTTATGTCTGAATTCCAATACAATTTGCGCAGTGTTGCATCCTGATTGCTGTAAACTAAGTTGTTCTACAGTAGTATGTCATTACGCACTAGGTGTGACTTGAAACTTTAGTATTTGATAACTGTTCTTGTCTGTGCAAATTGTAAAACAATATGTCTGACTTCCAATACAATTTATGCAGTGTTGCGTCCTAATTGATGTAAACTAAGTTGTTCTAAAGTAGTATGTTATTGCGCACTAGTTAGAACTTATGACTTTAGTTATTGGTAACTCATATCGTCTGCGTAAATTGTAAAAAAATAATGTCTCTTAATCAATTATGTTGATTTGTCGGAAAATGAGTAATTACACTTTGTGACTTTAAGTTTTCGCTTTCCTATTAACAGCCTCTTTATAGTTTACCTTTTTTTTCTACCAGTACAATTTAAGCAGTTATGCATCTTAATTGATGTTAACTTGTACTATATGTTTAATTGTGCGTGTGTGGTGCATCTACTTGTGAACACGTGATATTTCAAAAATACAATGTAACAAATAGAGCTAGTCCTTGGTCTAATTCTGTTGTTAACTTAACTATTATTCCTATTGTATCCCTTAAAACGCCACAAAGTGCGCAAGTGCTACTTTATCTTATTTAAATTTCTCGAGTAAAGTGTAATACACAATGCACAATCTATTCAATACCAAACTAGAGGGGTTATGTGTTCTTTCGTTTGAGCAGGTGGCATCATACTTTCGGATGTAATGTATATCACTTAATTTTGCTGTGTTTTCTGCATACATATATTTCTGCAATTCGTTAAATGCTCTCACATTCCCATGCATATAAGTGTGTTCGTCTGAGCAGATAGCATCATGGTTTTTGATTTAATGTATATCACCTTATATTGCTGTGTTCTCCATACATATATCGCTGCTATTCGCTAATTGCTTACACATTCTTATGAATATAAGTGTGTTCTTTCGAACAGATTTGACCAAAGTTTATGCTGCATTGCAAAACAGCTAAAATTGATGCTTTCTTTATTTATATGCTACTGTTTTCGTTAAATGCTCTCACATTTTGTATATATGTGTGTACTTTTACGTACATTATCATCTTTACACAGATGCTCACTTTCATTTTCAATCACTTTTTCTTTTTCTCCAATGATGTTTTATTTATAATCGTGTACGTACATAATCATCGTTACACAGATGCTCACTCTAAACATTTACAACCACTATTTTCCTTTTCTCCAAGGGTGATTTATTTATAATCGAACGGTTTAAATGATTTTTCTAGGTTTTTTGTTTCATATTATAATCTGCACACCCAACATAACCTAACATATCATTAAATGTTACCTAACATTTTATCCTCCTTTAGCATCGTCCTCTTTGCCTTCCTTTTTCCTATACTCTCTCTTATCTCAACGTCCTATTTGAAGCAGTTCTGTAGCAAAAGACGTAATCCAATGTTAATATCAGCATTGCAATATGTTTCTATGATCAACTGCATTAAACGTATCATGTCAGCGTTTCTGGCTCATCTCGTCTTCATTGGAACATATCATTATGTTGTACCTTAAACAGAGACCAGAAAACGCTGTCATGAATGCGTATCGACCACCAGCTATTTTTCCAATTCTCATACACGTAGTATTTGCATGCCAATTATGGCTTAGTGTTGTTAGTCTCTTTTCATTACAAAGTAGTCTCTACCAGTCAATAAATATATCACGAAGTATTGAACACCCACGTAAAACGGCCACCGGAAAAACTTTGCGAAACCGAAATTTCGCAAACTTAAGTACCCTTTTTCTTGAAGGTTTGCTTATTTGTGATAAAGTATAAGATACAAGTCTAACTTGTGATTAATAATTGGTTATTTTTGCTTGTTAAATGCGTTTTCTTCATTATGAACTTTATTTGCAAAGTTGGGGTTCCCATGGGATTTTTGTATTTTCCGATGGGATTTTTCATTATCCCATGGGAATTTTGGTTTCTCCCATGGGATTTTTCTCCAGCTTTTTTTATGGGAGAAAAAATCCCATGGGATTTTCAAAAACATAAAACACGTTCGTTTGTGCTTCGTTATCGATTTTAAGCATTGTTAAAGCATCTGTGCTTATTTTCGTTCAATTTACTTTGATAGAAAAAAAATCCCATTTTTTTATGGGAAAAAAAATCCCATGGGATTTTTTCTGATTTTTAGAGATTTATTCATGTAACCTTCAGAAACACTACCTTTTAACAAATGATGAGCATTTCTCGCGATTTCAACGCGTTAAATCGTGTTAAAAAAAAATAAAAAATCCCATGGGATTTTTTGATTTTTGTTCCAATGGGATTTTTTTTAAGGTATAAGTTTCTAAAATCTATATAATAATAATAATAATAATAATAATAATAATAATAATAATAATAATAATAATAATAATAATAATAATAATCGTGCTCAATATGATGAATTTGTACTTTTAAGCGACTAACATTTTTATTCGAGCCGATCTCGAGTCCGAATGGTGAGTATAAGAGCAATTTACCAGTACAAATAAATCTCACTTGTGTAGAGAACGCTACCGTACTATAAAATAATCTTGATAATAAGTCATATCATTTCTCGACAGAAAATGAAAACAGTATCCATATTGATGTCAGCAATGTCCCCTGCTATGATAAATATTGACAAAATGAAAAACCTTGACAATAATTCCGTGTCGAATACGCATTAGATTATAGCAATCAAATTCATATAAGCATTGATAAGATAAAATGCGGAAATGGGTCTTATGTCAAATACGGCCAGCGTAGCTCCATTCCATAATGTCCGGTATTAAGTCACGTCAAGTTTCGTGGTCGAATTATAGCATAATAATCATTTTCACATTACGTGAATCATATGAGTTTCCCTACATATATTGTGTTAAAATTTATGTTACACTAATGTGCGATGAGGAAAAGGGGATTTCGGTAATTCTACATTCGCCCGCCTAGTACCGAAATCCCCATATTTACGCCTTAAAGAGTCAATAGGTCATCGGTATGAATGGTTTTTGACTTCACATGAATGTTAAGGTGCAAAAAAATGATATTAATTTTAATTATTAAGCACTCTTGACAGCATTAAGTTGCCTCTCAGTGGGGATTTCGGTAATTCTACACTAGAACTTAAACGCGCGCCGGTACCAAAATCCTGCTGTACAAACCTTCAAGTGTCAACAAAATTATTATAGTGTTTTTTTTCATTAGCAACCAGTGACATGTATTATCTCCCATTCGGTTACTTCTTTTGGAAAATAATTAGCGGGGATTTCGGTACTGCTACATTCGTACGCCCAGAGCCGAAATCACCCATGTTTACGCCAATCCCCCATATTACGCCTTAAAGGGTCTATATGTCATTATGTTTGGGTTTTGGCTTTGCATTAATGTTGATTTGTACACAATCATATTAGTGTTAATCATTTAAACACTCTTATCTGAATATTTTTTCCATTATTAAATAGTTTATTAATCTGAAAAATGTGTAAACGAATGTAAAAAAGGTAAAATGTACATTTAAAACATTGGTTACACAAAAGTATATGTAAATATAACATGACATAGTAATAATAAGTCTCCAGAAAGTATTTTCCAAACAAATCTGATGAAACAAATGCTATCGTACTACCTTATTTACAATATGCTATACACTTTTGCAATTTAGTTATCAATGTTTAATCAAAGCATAAATCAGCATATGTTGCCTCTTAGCGGGGATTTCGGTAATTCTTAACAAGCACATAAACCCGCGCCGGTACCGAAATCCCCGCTGTACAAACCTTCAAGTGTAAAAAAAAATACTGATTTAGGTTTAAATAAAGGGAACAATAGTATTTTTGGCCACCAAAAAGCACTTCCGCGTCAACAAAAAGATTGCAATTATGTCAGAAACCCAGCTTTTCATTGTATATATTGCAATACACCATCGGCCGCCGAGAGCGGAAAACTGCGCTTGGCCGCTAAACAATGTGGATTGCATCAAATTAAATGTCAATTTTCGATTTTATTACAAAAATAAACACTGCCTTTTTACAAATATGTCAAGCACGTACACTTACACAAAAAAATCAATATATCTTTATGTAATGTAGAAAAGTAAAGCGCTGTATATATAACAATGTTTTATAATGTCTCTCTGGTTGAGAAAAAAAACTAAACAAAACTATGTAGAACATATAATATGTTTTCATAATTAAAAAAAAATATTTAATGATGCACGTGATGTTTTATAATTGATATAAGTTCACGTGTCATTGAACGAGTTAAGGAAGAGATGCAAATTAAATTACACATAATTAAAAACTGATACTATACTGTCAGCTTGATTTATAAATTGTGTTCCATCGCGCCAATATATTCATTGTTCCATGAAATTGTGTATAAAAGCAAAACGATTGAAAATATGTCAGAAATCCTGCTTTTCACATGAAATGATCTTTAACACTTTATTTATTCCAATCAGGTAAATAACAAATACAATAATAGGGGAAGTCTATACTGTGTATTAGAAACTTGTTGTGGTGATCCCTATCTTATCCGCTCAATACACATCCACCTGGCTACTGTACAGAAAAAATAAGATTTACTTCCAAAATAACTGATTTCATTAATTGCTAACTTGTTGTCTACATTTTAAATTAACAACGATCATGGATCAACATCACCGTTGCACAATTATTAAGTTCACAGTAATCTGTACTTTAAATAGAGGTAGACTAATTAAAGACGGTGCTAATAAAGAACAAAGCGTGAATGTGGATATTAAGAAATTAGATCCTTTTTTGCATGACACTGGCAGTATATCATTTTATCTTATATAAATAAGCCACATTTAAGACATGGATAAAATTAAAATAAGACACATTTGCATCTTTCATTTCTTGAAAAAAAAAATAAGCACGCAGTCACATATAAATAAGATACATTGAAGACACAAACAAAATAAATAAGACACATTTGCATCTTTCACTATATTTTCTTAAAAAAACATGTGAAACTGAAGAAAAACATTTATTACTGACACATTATTCTAAAAGTCGACTGACAACTTAAGTTCAAAAAGGGATTTACAATTAAATAAGATCCATTTTCGCATGATGCTGGTTGTAGAGCAAGCAATACATTTCTTACTGACACATTATTCTAAAAGTCGACAGGCAACATAAATTCAAAGAGGGAACCACAATTAAATAAGATCAATTTTCGCATGATACTGGTTGTATAGCAAGTAGTCACATATTAATTACAGCTTGCATTAGTTGCAATAATTTTGTTAAGTGCGCGTGCTTCTGAACGTTGCGTTAAGCGAGAGTGTTGTCATTTTGTTAGTTTTATATTTTGGTATTATGTATGATTATTGCTTGTTTTGAATTTGAAATAAACGCTTTCTGGCAAATAAGCATCGTCTTAATTTTAATACAAATAATGAACATTTGACATACAAAATGTCCAATAACATACCGGCAATAACATTATATATATGTTACTTTCTTTGCATGTTTATACCGAAATTATAGCCGACATCGGCAGTTAGGGAAATTTTGTGACACACTTTAACACATCAAACATGCATGATAGTTCTTTTTTCATATGATATTCCCCTGGTTGCTTACCGGTGTATTGGTGCAGTTGATAACCCCGCCGGGACTACAGTAGGGTGCTAATACACACGTGTATCGTGTTCAATACCCGATCCATGCTACAACGTGTAAGAACGGGAATTTCGGTAATTCTACCTTTTTAAGCTTGCGCACCTCTAATGGGCACATATCCAAATATAATTTAATTAATTATTTTCCTAATCAGTATCATTTCACTAAACTACATGCAAATTTGTAGGTAGGCTTTCCATGCTTAAAAAAAAATAAACCGATTTTTTCAAAACCTACCTTACGCTCGGCTTTTGTCCAGTTTATTTTCACCCCTGGGGTATATAAAAGTTCCATAATTCATTCAAATTTCCAAATATGGGCATGCAGTTGGTGTGTACAGATGCAGTAAAGGTGTTTAAAGTTTAAACAAGATGAAATAAGTATTCTTTTACAGACATTTATTTTTTACAAATTTTAATCTATGGAATAGCGCCATGAAATGTAAGTGATTTCAGCCAAGTAAAAATTGGGTCGGTAAAAAACAAAGTGTCATAAAATTCAAAATAGTATCATTTAAGTTATATTTTAAACTAAGTTTTTATAGAAACACTATATACAGCAAAAATACCAAAAAATAGACAGATTTACCGTTTACTTTTTGAAATAAAAATAAAAATGCAACATGCATCATTCGTATTTTCAGCAGTAAATTAATCAATTTAGCCATAACGTTGTTTTAATTTTAAAATTGAAGGATGTGCATACAATTGTCAACATATTTAACAATAAACATAGCTTATGTGCTATATTAAATCAAATTACGTTAGAAAAGAAATAAAACGCGTCGCAAAAAGTATGCGATGTCGGCAGGAATCGAACCTGCGCGGGAAAATCCCAAAAGATTTCAAATTCATCGCCTTACCCACTCGGCCACGAAAACTTCACATCTGTGTAACCTTAAATTAGATATATATAAATAAACAGGTAAAAAGGCTCGCTCGATCTTTGAAGAAATCGCGAAATCGTATTTTTCAGATGATAATTGGATCAAAGTCAATATTTATAGTGAAATAGTTAAACATATATCAAAATTCGAAGTTTGAAAAAAATAAAATGCATCTCTCGGAAATAAGCGATCATTGAAGATCGGCAATGGCTTATGTATGAAGTGAAAGGACAGTTGAAAGTTTCCATTTTGCACGTTAATGATTCTGATAATATGGTGACAAAGGCAGCAGTCCTATGTAGTATTGTGTTTGACCGGAGAGTAGCGTGATCTGTGTCGGTGTTGGGCGCTCTGAGGGCGCAATCCGGCTACATGGCTGGCGTCTGGACCTCCCGGATCTTCACAGTACGATGTGACCTTCAAGACAAAAGATAAGTGTATCTCGTTTTTAAATAGAATACAAATGCAATCATCTGTGTCTCACCAAGGAGTACAATACAGATTTGTAAAGTATGGAAAGCAAATTGTATCGTGTAGAATTCATTGGCTGCCAGCATTCGTTAACGACAAGGTCATAGCTGATATTTTTGAAAAATTTGGAACTGTTATGTCGGTCGAATATGATTCTTTGAAAATAGGAGATTTTAGTACCCACTCTGGGGTGCGTGTGGTCACGGTGTGCTATATTAAATCAAATTACGTTAGAAAAGAAATAAAACGCGTCGCAAAAAGTATGCGATGTCGGCAGGAATCGAACCTGCGCGGGAAAATCCCAAAAGATTTCAAATTCATCGCCTTACCCACTCGGCCACGAAAACTTCACATCTGTGTAACCTTAAATTAGATATATATAAATAAACAGGTAAAAAGGCTCGCTCGATCTTTGAAGAAATCGCGAAATCGTATTTTTCAGATGATAATTGGATCAAAGTCAATATTTATAGTGAAATAGTTAAACATATATCAAAATTCGAAGTTTGAAAAAAATAAAATGCATCTCTCGGAAATAAGCGATCATTGAAGATCGGCAATGGCTTATGTATGAAGTGAAAGGACAGTTGAAAGTTTCCATTTTGCACGTTAATGATTCTGATAATATGGTGACAAAGGCAGCAGTCCTATGTAGTATTGTGTTTGACCGGAGAGTAGCGTGATCTGTGTCGGTGTTGGGCGCTCTGAGGGCGCAATCCGGCTACATAGGTACATAGGAACCTCTTGTGGCTATAGTCCATGGCTCGGGTTCGGCAGACAGGGAACATGTAAATTTTTATATGTATGTTTTATATCTTAATTACCTAAACGTATATTTATCCTGGTTACTTATTTACTGAGGTTTGAGTTAGTCGCAATGATTGTAGATACGTTGTACTATATTTAGTAAGTATTTGGAGGACGAGTGGCACGGGCACGCGCTTTATTATCACTTATGCAAGGAACGCGTTTTGTTTATATACGTATTTTTGATATTCCGATAGGCTTAAGGGAGGTAACTTATTCAAGTTAAACGCGATATTTTTTGCGATGCCTTTTTATAACTCTTGTTTAATTAATTACATACGAATATACAGCTAAATTTAAGATGATTTTTACCAGAAACAAATTTCGGAGAAAGATATATTGAGATTTTGATATTCCATAGAATGCGAGTCTCCATATATATTTTCTATTGCAGGGGAGGTAATTTTAATTTTTTAAAGTCTCCGAATTGGTCTTTGTTGTATCTATTTACGTTTATTTTCAAGCTAATGGCGATTAAAAAATTAATTATTATTAGTATGTGCTCACATGGATATTGGTACGGATATATCGTGTCCATATAACTGTTACTACATCCATTTCATTCATCATTCAGGTTGGGCTACACAAATCTCGTGAAGAGGCCAGTAGGACAAAGTTTCCCATTGTTTATATTTATTAAAATAGGTAGGGGGAGTAACTGGTATAATAATTTCGCATTTATTTTAAATAAACTCTGGTTTCACTACAGTAACACGAAAAAATCTTTCGCCTTTTACTAAAGATTTCCGAACTTTAAGAATGATGACGGTATTACATATGCCAGCGTTGACAGGAGATTCTTTACGGACGGAGTCGTTGGAGAGGACAGTGAAAGCACAAGGGAAACGAGGATGCAGTATGCAGGGAGTTGTAAACGTTTTAATGAAGAATGGCGTATCTGATACTGACATCGAATGGCTGGCGTCTGGACCTCCCGGATCTTCACAGTACGATGTGACCTTCAAGACAAAAGATAAGTGTATCTCGTTTTTAAATAGAATACAAATGCAATCATCTGTGTCTCACCAAGGAGTACAATACAGATTTGTAAAGTATGGAAAGCAAATTGTATCGTGTAGAATTCATTGGCTGCCAGCATTCGTTAACGACAAGGTCATAGCTGATATTTTTGAAAAATTTGGAACTGTTATGTCGGTCGAATATGATTCTTTGAAAATAGGAGATTTTAGTACCCACTCTGGGGTGCGTGTGGTCACGGTGGAGTGTGACAGAGTTCAGCAGGAGTCCATTCCACACATAATTCAATTTGAGTGTGGCACAAGGGCCTTGATTACCATGAGGGGACGGCAGCCCCTTTGTCTCTATTGCCAAGAGGTTGGGCACGTCCGAAACACTTGCCCCCAAAATATCAATGCCATTTTTAAAGAAAAAGTAAGTGTTTCAGAAAACAACAAGGACAATACACCAGAGAAAAAGACAGACGGAGAGAAACAGACAGATGGTGAGAAACGAAAGGAAACAGAAAAGCATACAGACCAACCAGCACAGAAGAAGATTGATGACGAGGGCTTTGAGACGGTGGGGAGTAAGAAGAAAGGAAAGAGCCAGGGAAGAAAGAAAAATGGAGAGAATATACAAGAAATGGATGTAGAAACAGAGGTAAGGGGCTCAAAAAGAGGGAGGAAAGCAGATAGCAATGAGGACATGACCCCTATGCCTAAGAACAAGTTCAAAGTTTTAGATATAGACCCAGATGATTTGGAAGAACACCCACTAGTTATTGATTTAGATTCCCAAGATCTTGTTATGACCCCTGCTGAATAAACTCCCTTTTTACAAAATATAATAACAATTTCATAAACCCCTTTTTACAAATAACAATAACTGTTTACAATCAATGTTTAATATTACCTAGTGTAAATAGTTCATTTGTATGTATATTTACCATTATATTTTATGTCTTAAAATATAATGTTGGCTTATATACCGAGCACACAGACAATCTGTGTGTCCGATATATTAGCATATTTAACAGTTCATCTCTTCACATTGTATATAGTATACTTTTTGTTATAAAATACAGCATATGTATAAATAAAATCTCTGTAAATAGTATGTATATATATGCAATTAAAAACTATTACTTTAAAATCTTATATAACATAAATGCATCTTTTATTTTATATAAACGTATAAAGAACGTTCATATGCCAGTGTGTGTAAACACTTTTCACCGTTATGTATACTCAATCCATATCTATTATAAAACACCTTTTTTAAACACAATACACAGCAACAATATATCTTTAATCCTTTTCCAATATCCTCGTGGTAAATATGAGCACATCTATCTTTTTCCAACATTACTTCGGTACGTAGTATATTCATTACAGCGAGTTTACAAAATCGTTGGCCGAGTCTCTTTTCTACCTGGTTTAAATCTTTTAAACGCTATTATCGGTTTTTCTATCCTAACACTAAATCATGGACGTCGCCATTTTTTCTTTTAACTACAACCTGAGTTATAAACTAGAACATGGAGTTAAAAATAGAAACTATAAATATTAACGGATTTCGATCCACAAAAAAACAAACCTTCATTAAAGATTACATTTTAATTAATAAAATAAATATATTATGCATACAAGAAACCCATGTAGATAATTACAAAATGTCGAAACAAATAGAAACTTTAATATCAAAAGAATACTTTTATGTATGGAATTTTTCTAATAACCTTTCTTGCGGATGTTGTATAATCGTAAATGATACGAATATTAAATGTTCTAAATTTCAAATTGATTTTGATGGTCGTTTCATTTCCTTAGATATACAATACTTAAATGATTATTTTAAAATTTGTAATATTTATGCACCGAATAAACCAGGTGACAGAAATATTTTTTTTGAATCAATTAAACATTATTTAGTGTCATCAAACAAATTAATTATTTTAGGAGACTTTAACTTCATTTTAAACCCACTCTTAGATAAAATAGGAGGTACATTTATTGATACAATAAAAGGTTGTAAAGTTTTCAAACAAATAGTTGAAACATTTAAATTAACAGATATTTATAGACAACTTAATCCAGATAAAGTAATAACAACTTGGGGTAGGAAATGTTTAACAGAATCTATTTCATGTCGTTTAGACAGAATTTATATTGAAAAGTCACTTATTGAACAATGTAAAAACGTAGATATTATTCCATGTCCATTTTCAGATCATGATTTTGTTAGTTTAACTGTAAATTTTGAAAATAATAATACATTTAATAGCATAAACATTGGTAAATCATACTGGAAATTAAACAATTCAATTTTTGAAGATGAAGATTTTGTCTCTGCTTTTGAATATTATTTTAAAATTATCAGTAGAACTGAAAATATAACTTTAGAGTGGTGGGACATTTTAAAAACACAAATTAAAGATTTCTGTATTGATTATAGCAAGTCAAAAAATAAACAATCTTTTGACGAAATCAAAAAACTAGTTAAACAATATAAACATTGTATTGATATTTCGGAAAAAATCGATATTAAAGATAAATTAAATAAACTTCAAGACAATTTATATAAAGGGGCATATATAAGAAGTAAAATACATATTTTAAATAATAATGAAAACTCTAGTACATTTTATCATAACAAGGAATTTAAAAATGGTAATAACAAAATTATACACCATATTATTGATGGTGGAGTTGATAAAAAATCAACTGATGACATTTTAAATTCATTTAAAACATTTTATAAAGAACTGTATACGGAAGAGCAAGTAGATGCATCATTTAATGATAACTTTTTTAATAATTTACCTCAAGTATCAAAGGATGATAATACTATGTTAAATAGCCCCTTATCATTAGATGAAATTAAATTAGCTTTAAAAGATATGGATCACACTAAAAGTCCAGGTAGTGATGGTTTAACTTCCTTTATTTACATTAAATTCTTCCATTTATTTGGCAATATTTTATTACAATTATACAATACATGTTTTGATTTAGGCCATATGTCTGAATCACAAAAAATATCTTATATTACATTATTATGCAAAGATCCAAATAATAAAACATCAGTTAAAAATTATAGACCTATTTCTCTTTTAAATATTGATAGAAAAATTTTATCAAAAATATTAGCAAATAGATTAGGTAAGGTTTTAGACTCGATCATTGGTATTTCTCAAACATGTTCTGTTCCAGGTCGTTCTATTTTTGACAATGTACATTTAATTAGAAACATTATTGATTATGTTGAGCAAAAGAATATAAATGCTTGCTTTATTTGTCTAGACCAGGAAAAGGCGTTCGACAGAGTTTCATGGTCCTACCTTTATGATACACTTGTTTCATTTGGTTTTTCAGATACATTCATAACTTGGATTAAAATTTTATATAAGGATATTAAATCGTCTGTAATTGTTAATGGTCATATATCTGATCCTTTCTCATTATTTCGTTCTGTTCGTCAAGGTTGTTCATTATCACCTCTTTTATATGTACTTTGTCTTGAACCATTTGCTAAAATAATTCAAGATGATAACAATATAAATGGTATACAGACACCAGGAAATAAATTTCATGTTAAAATGTCTTTATATGCCGATGATAATACATCGGTATTAACAGATGACAAATCTATGTTTCATTTCTTTCGTCATGTTTCTGATTTTCAAAAAGTTTCAGGTTCTAAAATAAATTATAATAAAAGTTGTGGATTGTTTTTAGGTAAGTGGAAAAGCAGGTCTGACCATCCATTTGGTATATCATGGGTAAAAAATGTTAAATTACTTGGATATAAATTTGGCTATGATTTAACTGATGATGATATGTTCAATGAATCTTATATTAATTTCTCAAATACATTAAATTTGTGGTGTAATAAATGTAAATCTTTTAAAGGTAAAAGTTCTGTTTTAAATACATATGTGCTATCAAAAATTCTTTATTTTGTTCAATGTCAAACAATTCCGAGTCACTATATTAATATGATACAAAAAAGTTGTTTTAAGTTTATATGGGGCAGTGTTTACGAACCAATAGCTCGAAAAACATTATTTTTAGACTTCACTTTAGGTGGCCTTCGGGTACCTAATGTTCAACAAAGAATTAATGCATTTTATTTATCACATTTATTTAAACTGTTAAATGATTATAAATCTCCTTGGGTATATTTTACAAGGTATTGGATAGGTATGCAACTTAGAAAATTTAATCCTTCATTACATAGTAACAGTGAACCCCACAGTGAATTTGTTCCTTCTTTTTATGTTGAATGTTTAAGGGTATTTCGTAAGTTTATAAAGGATGTTCAAACTGAAAATTTTAAACAGTGGTCTGTAAAAGAAATATATACATTTTTAATAAATCCAAATAATGAATATATTCCAAAATGTAATAAAGAATTTCCATTAATTGATTTTAAAAATACATTTAGAAATATATTTTCCATGGCAGTTGATCCTGTGTGTAGGAATACTTGTTTTAGGTTAGCGCATTCTGTTGTGTATGTAAATAAATATTTATACGATAAAAAGTTTAACCATGCAAAAAAGAAATGTACTTTTTGTAATTGTGACGAAACTGCCCAACATTTATTTATAGATTGTTTGTTTACCTCCCCTTTAAACAAAACTGTTTTATATTTAATTGATATACTTACGATTGAAAACATTAATATTAATCCTAAATGGTTCCAGTTTTTTGATGTAAAAAATGTTGGAAGTATTGAATTAAAATATGTATATTTAATATTTTTGTCAGAATCAAGACATATTATTTGGACATGTAGGAATTCCGTCAAACATGAAAAAATATTATTATCTCCCTTAGACTTAATTATTAAATTTATAAATAGAATAAAATATAGAATTACATTAGATTTTCATCGCTTAACACAGGATTTCTTTTATTTATATTGGGGTGGATTATGTCACACAACCAATGAAAATATTGTTTTTCATAGAGAACTTGATTACCAAAATTACTTAACATATTTATAATATTTTACTTGTTTTCTGCTGTTGCGTTTTCTCTCTGATTTCAGAATGACAGCAGCGAGGATGTGGGGAGCCGGTGCTCGGGTTGTCATCCTGGGTCAGAGAGAGAGAACAACAAAGTGATACAGTGTTTTGTGTCATTTGTGTGATGAGTTTTTGTATTGATGTATTTATATATGTATCATCACTGTTATCATCAATGTTCCTATGAATCATTTCAATCATATATCATATACTGTGTAACCCGGTCATGGGCTCATCTCATTTCATTCATTGAATTTCATTATCACTCATGTTTCATCACTATGTATATACGCTATACCATTGCCTCATTTACATTCATGTAGGACATAGGAACACTGTACTAATCTTTCTTGCGTATTGAGTTTCATTTCAAAAAATATATTTCATATTATACATGCTTTTTCACACTTGTTCAGGCTTAACTGGATGGTGGGGTTGAGGCGGGTGAGTAGTTGTACCGAAGGCTGTCACGTGCCTCAACTCCATCATCCAGGGCAGCTGTAGACTATATATCATGATCCTGGCGGACCATCACAGGAAGTGCCCGTGCATGATCTGAGGTGGTTCGCTGGGAACCACATTTTATTTCATTATAGTTTTTTCATTTAAATGTACAACCTTATATGTTTCTTTTCGTTATTCTTTACAATTATTAAGGAAGTGTGGATACATTACTCGTTTTATAATCAAGGATATAAACTCAATACATAATACTAATAAAGACCCGCTTAAATTTAAGATGGTGACTTTTATTTGTTAAAAGCTATCATTGTGTTCTGTTTTACAATAACATCATATAAATTTTACAATAAAATCATATAATCGTGCAGACGTGAACAAAGACTGGAATATTAATTAAACGTGCAGACGTGCAAAAGACTGTTTGTAAATTGTGAAAAACATAATTTTGTTTCTTATAACTTGGTTAATCTTGTTAAATATTATAATAAGTCACCATACATTTGTTATTTCACATTTAGTTCTTTTAGCGGGTACCTGGGGCAATCTACACCCCAGGGTACGTCATGAATAAAGTTTTATGAAAAAGAAAAAAGGCCAGTAGGACCTGTAAACAAACTCTCATACGCACACTCTTCACTCATCGTGGCGCTCTCGCATGACTGAGGCGATATATAAGACCGATGTCATATATAATACTGTATTCGCTGGTATTTTCGGTTGATATGTTTGATTGCTTAGGACGCAATGAATATAGTGTATTTATATTTAATCGAAGTGAGCTCATTGTTGTTTCTGGCGGTATTCAATTTCTGGTAATAGTTTCGCGATTAAAGACGTCGGTTCTCGGTTAGGTGTGGAATGTTCTTATTTGTTAATGTGCCAAGTGCTTAAAGGCGGTTTATCGCACTTTATTAGTCGGCGTTTCAAGAGAATGGGTAATAACTGCAAATCAGTAGGTGCTTAGAAGACTTACGTACGGCAAGAACCACAACTCACTCTGCTAGGAACGATTACCACTGCCTGTCTGCAGCAGACGACAAATGATTCTGCTCTAGCAGTGAATGTATATACCAGCTTGTAAACGCCATTGGCCAGTCTAGTGTTTATCATTAAAATATGCACATATTGGCTGCTTTCATGGAAAACGAGGCTTAATGCACGTCAAATAAGATTAGCCTGTGCACAATGATAAGCATATGCAATGCGAACAAGCTAATCAAGGACGACAACTGCGAACAACGTCAGTGCCTTCAGCGCTTTGATTTATAATATACATTATGTCCTATGTTATATGGCGTATAGCTACTAATATATGTGTGTATAAAATATGTTAACCGTCTTTATTTTTTAAATAAATGAAATCATACTGAAACTCTACGAATTGAGGATTTACATGTTTTTATGAGCTGTCAAAGATTATTACAAACAACAATTATTATCTCTTTTAATACAGACACTTTAAAAGACTGTGGGTGCGGACCCAGGATCCTGCGATAAATCAAACGGAAAGGTACTTTAGGTACTTAAGCTACGTTGAAGAAACTCGGACATTGTTGACGCCCTGTCTTCAATAAATACTGTTTTTGAGTGAGGTAAAACTTACAAATGTATTTGTTAGCCAATTGACGTGTATCGTGGTATTTTGAAATTATTTTTAAAATAACTGGGCTAAGCATTGGTTTCGGTAGAAAAGTCCTGCAACAATTTCGCTAGATTTGAACACATTTTAACACTCCGCATTATGATATTTTGATTCAATTTTTCATATTTATACCAAGTGAGTTTTTATTTGACCGCCTTGCGGATACAGATCCATTAGCATGTGCTTGTGTATTATAATAACAATTAATGAGTTAATTTACTACTTACAGTATCGTTATTTTCATCAACATCATCGTTTTCATCGTTATCATCATCATCATCATCAACATAATCATCATCTCATCATTATCATCATCATTATCATCATCATCATCATCATCATCATCATCATCATCATCGTCATCATCATCGTCATCATTATCATCATCATCATCATCATCATCATCATCATCATCATCATCATCGTCATCATCATCATCATCATCGTCGTCGTCGTCGTCGCCCTCGTCCTCGTCCTGCTCCTCCGCCTCCACCGCATCATCAGCAGCAGCATCGTCATCAGCAACAGCAGCAGCATTATTGTCACTATCACCAACAACATCGTTATGGTCGTCATCGTCGTGATCATCATCATCAGTGTCATCATCATCATCATCAACGTCATTGTTATCGTCGTTGTTCTCCTCCTCGTCGTCGTCATCGTCATCATCGTCGTCATCGTCATTCTCATCATGAACAATTTCAACAACCGTAAAACCTATCGCTCAGCTCATTTTTGCAGTGAATTCGGATGTTATATCAAATCTTTTTGATTAATAGAGTTTGCTGCTTAATGTATTAATAACTAAATAATAATATTGATAATATTGAAAATAAATGGTTTCAATTTTATTTATCCGTTTAAGATGCAGTATTTGACCAAGTCAATTTGTCGCTAAAAGTATTCATTACACGTTCAATCCAAAAAGCGTTACGAGTTGCTATTGAAACTATAATCGCATTCCGATAAAAATGGTGTCTGTATTAGGGCCTGTTTAATTTCTACGCTTCATTGCAATTCATAAAAATATTTTTAAGGGTACCGGTATATCTAGACACACTCTGTTATCCAAACAATCCTTGTGATCATAAACACATAAACAATGAAATATAAATAAAATTAGATGATAAAAAATGGTATCTTCCTTTTTGCTGTTGCAAGTTATCAACAGAGTAGCAAAACTTTTAAATATAAATTATATTCAATTCATAGCACGCTTAAAGATTTGAAGTTTATCTAAATCTATAAGCACAAACATATTTATGTTTGTTAATACAAAGCTGTAGCAGTTTTCTGATTGCGCTTGAAAAGATGTGATTGTTGTTGTTGCATTAATAGTATCATTAGTTTGTATTTCCAGATTAGGTATTCCACCATACATTTTGTTTTTAATCAGATGTCTTATAATTGGCATTGCAATATTTCAATAACGAGTAATCAACACAATTGACTTTATGTATTTTTAATTGTTTATCCATATTATCATTAACACTTGAGGGAAAAATAAGCTGTGTCATTTTTTATTTTTTATTTTACTTATGGTTCAGACAACTCTGCTTTTACTATATGCCGTAATAATTATAAGTTTCCGTTCACTTAAAGATATTGTTTTTCGTGTTGGAAAATTTAAATACGAAAAATATTTAGAGACAAGTGTGTTATGTTTGTTTGTCAATTATTTAATTGAAGTAGAAATAATACATCAGTGTACATAATTTTATTGTGTTGTTCCCTTCGTTCTTTACTTTAAAAATACAACTTAACAGCTTTGCAATCAACTGAAATAATATATAAAAAGTAAAAAACAATAAACGTTTGGCTTTCCTAATACGATATCATTTCAAACGCTGTTGGAAGGAACCATTGCTTATTAGAGGTTTACAAGGTAATTTACCCAAGTACGCAAATGTAATGGTCGATTGCCCTTAGGCATGATTCTGTTTTATTACTTTAATCCGGTTGTAAAAATGCATAACCGAAGGGTCATCAGATAAGCAAAAACAGGGCCAAAATCTGATAAAATAGCGCTGTTTAACTGACTGTACGAAAATCCGTATGTCCGAAAATTTAGAATCATGAAAACATAAATATTTTGGCTTAAAAAGGAAATGTAAGAAAATTTAGAATGTAAGAAAAAATACGGTGGTTTTATGGTGTTTAAATCGATTAGAAATAGCAAAACCTAAAGACATTATCTCAAGTGTGATTTTCAAAAGATTTTATATGAATGTACACACACGGTAAAACTAGTCTATTAAAATGCAATACCTTCATAGGTTCTCATGTTTTAAATATTTATTAAACATAGGTATTTGTGAACACTTGTTGTTATATAATATTGAAATGAACACGCATACTGAACATAAAATCATTAGCATAACGGCTAAGTTGTTTTTTACTAAGATTGCAATAGTGTTTATTTTATTATTATGAATCTTATGAGGATAATTTTGAAAGTATGACACAGAGTATCTGAAGAAGATATATACATAATCACATATGTTGTTGTTGTTGTGGTTATTGTTTTAATATTTTTATGAGTATCATACATTCAATGACGAATAGCTATTACTTTGTCATACAAACACCATAATTATTATTGGATTGCGGAGATTAAACAAATCGATTCCCTAGTAACTGATATAACTGATACATTTTTTGAGCGACAATTTGAAAATAAATCTATTATTATTTAAATTTGATTATTTTAATTGCAGACTTTTTTTATTAACCCCAATTAATGTAAACGCAACGTTTCTTTTATTTAAATCGCTGAGTACGAAGCATCAAGCTATTTTTTAATTAATTGACAGTAATCTTTAATGTATGTCATAATATAAATTGAAATCAATCTTAATTAAAGCTTGAGTGGTTGGTTTGTAATAAGTTTTGTAAATGTTGCTGTAGGATTAGTATGCACAATAAATACTAACGCTCTGGCATATTGTGATGGTGATATGATTATATATTGCACAATGAATATGTGATGATGTTCTTGTGATAATATTGAGGCTATAATTAGTTTTTGAATTAAGCTAGCTAAGATACAAACACATCCCAATCCTAAAATTATCAGTAAGTTATAGTATTGTTTGCCTCTAGGCGCATAATTAATTGAAGGCCTAGTTTATCTGTTAATCCTCGCCCCATGTGGTGTCCCAGTGGGTACACTGATATTAATACACGATGTATTGGTCCACAATTAAATCTCTTATAAAAACATGTCTCTCAGGTGACTGAAAAATGGCTGTGTAGATACAACAAATACTACTACAACGGAGACTAAGATAACACATGTTACAATTAATTTGTCTTCCTTGCGTTCTTCTTATACGACAAACACTTCTAAAACAAAAAAGCAAAAAGCCGCTACTGCTACTGCTTCGGCTACTCTTACTGCTACTGCTACTGCTGCCGCTGCCGCTGCCACTGCCACTGCCACTGCCGCTGCCACTGCCGCTGCCACTGCCACTGCCGCTGCCACTGCCGCTGCCAGTGCTGCTGCTGCTGCTGCTACTGATAGTGCTACTGCTACTGCCACTGCTACTGCCACTGCCGCTGCCACTGCCGCTGCCACTGCCGCTGCTGCTGCTGCTACTGATAGTGCTACTGCTACTGCTGCTGCTGCTGCTGCTTCTGCTGCTGTTGCTACTGCTACTGTTACTGCTACTGATACGGCTACTGATACGGCTACTGCTACTGCTACTGATTCTGCTACTGCTGCTGCTGCTGCTGCTACTGCTGCTGCTGCTGCTACTGCTACTAATGATAATAATTCTCCTTCTACTTCTCTTTCTACTATTGCTAGCGATGCTTCATAATTTATTTTTAAATGTATCATTTTGTTAAAACAGGAAAGAACTGTTATATATATTTTCTTAAAGGTGTAAAGAATCTAAACTTTTCTGCGATTAAAGTTTTATTTAACTGGATTAGTATAGGCCACATAACAGACGCTATTGTACTGATTTGTACTAAACAACATTTTGTCATAATCAACAGTTTTAACATGCAGCAGTTTTCTTGGAAGTTAACCTTTGATTGGAGTTATGTATAAAACATTAACAAGGTATTTGTTGACAGTTTGTCCTGTCACAATTATATATTAGTTGAGCCAAACGTGTGATAAAGATCCCTTTTGGGGTGGCGATAGATACTATTTATATTGTTCAACAGTGGGAGACTGAGAAAACATATGTTACAATTAATTTGTCTACTTTGCCTGCTTCTTCTTTATATATTTTTCTTGCTAATCGTTTAAGTTTAGTTTTAGTTAAGTAGGTATATCAATTTACATTTTTTGATAGATATTTATTTGGATAGTAATAGTATGTTTTATTTGACTTGACATCATTGAACCGGTTTATTCATTGATAAGATCGGGATCTCCACAGGTGTTTAATCTCGATTGTTAGGTGGGGAGAAGGGTCCGAATGATAATGTTGTCGTCGGCTTACGAATCACATTTCACAAGTTTTAGACAAATATGCATACGTTATAAACCTAATTTAAGTATTACATAGATAATAACTTATCTTTATTTTGATGAACTACGTTTAAGGTATAAAACTATAATTATCTATGTGTTGTGTACCGCATACATACCATCTTGCTTTTTTAAATTTGATCACAACGGTCCGAAGTCATAAACATTCATTATGCATGGTTGCTAAAGCACAGTGTATACTAACTAACCTATGTTTATTGTTGTTTGCTAGGGTTATTTTTAATTTTTTTTTTATTTGGGGGGGGGGAGGGCTTTTATAGAAGATTTCAACTAGTCCTTCAATTAACGAAAAAAAATATTGGTATAGGAAATATAAAAGAGTAATAGACAGCTTCATTCATGCTGTTCTATTATGGTGTTTTAACGCATATAATTATGTATGGTTGATGAAGCACATTGTATGCTACCGATGTTTATTGTTGTTTGATAATGATGTTAAGTTGGTGTTGCTGTTGTTGTTAATGATGATGATGAGGAGGAGGAGGAGGAAGAAGAAGAAGAAGAAGAAGATGATGATGATGATGGTGGTGGTGGTAGTAGTGACGACGACGACGATGATGATGATTTTGATTATGATAATGAGATTTGAATTAAATTAATGCGCAAAGATTTTTCTTTTTAGCGGCCAAGTGCATATATCTGCGCTCGGCCGCTGTAAGGGTTATGTAATATTTGCAATCTACATAGGAGTCAATAGCAGATACCAAGCACCATATGCTTATGAGAAACAAAAGCAAAATATTGGCAATCGCTGAAATCTCGAATATGACTTAATCATTTTATTAAAATGAAAACCGGTAACTATTTTAAACGGTTATTATATTGCAACAACTTAGCGTTGTTTATCCAAAAGACCATTGTTATAATTACAGGGACGTCAATAGGCCAAACTATTCAGGAAATATGATTTGAGTCGTCAAGGATAGATTTTGAGATCAATGTACGTCCGATGAGATTTAAAGGGAGTTAGAGGCGTAGGGACAGATTCGTTCGAGTACGCGATCATTTGAGAACAAATAATGTTGAAGCTTTATCGGAATTCCGGAAATTTGCGATCGGTACCGATTTTTCCTGGTTCTTTTTTATTGATTCTGATAAGTTAGCGGCCGGCACGGACATAAATATTAACTGACGAAAACCTCTTCGCTACTTTCCAAAAATCTTCGACATGTTGCAAATATCCGTAATATTCCGCATTGTACTCACCAGAAATTGCAACTAGAAAGACTACAATAAATCAATTAGCTACGGCTCGGGCGGGGATTTACCTTTTATCCCTGTAAGGGACCTAATGCCCCAGACTACCGGCTATTTTTTCCGGAATTCGAACTTGATACACTTGATATCCATGAATTAAATATTTATATCCGCAATTTTGATCTCTAGAGTGCTGACTGTTAGTATTGTATTTGACTGGAATGACTGTCGATTATGTGTTTTTCAGATTAAAACAAGCTTACGAAGAACTTTGTGTTTGCTTTTTTGTACGCTTTCTTTTTAAAAATGTATTGTCCGCCACGGACGCAACAATTGACCAAATGTACCAGATTGTGGTCTCTTTAAAGTGCTATGTTTTTACTGCCGTGATATCTTTAACAAACTACACATTATTGATCGTGGACGTTTTATACTCTTATTGAATTTGTTTCCCCAAAATATGCTCTTCTATTTGTAGATGTTTAGGTGACGATGTTCTAATTATAGATCTTACACGGCCAAGAAACACTAGATAGGTCTTTGCAAAGAGAGCTGTTGGATATCGTGAATGCGTTCAATGTGGCCTGTTTATTTCAGAAAGCTATGTGCAATGTTTTATGGGGATTTCTATCAAATTGCCAATTGCAAAATTTGATTTAATTCATTCGGACCTACAAGCGGGAAACTTCTTCATTAAAATTCAATGGGCTTTAAAGAAGTTCGTTGAAAGGCCAAATTTGACGTTAAACAGCAACGCCGAAAAAATTGCTACTCAGTCTTATTTATCACTTTTTTGTAAGATTTACCAGTAGACGTTCTTCAATGAAATTAAGCAAACACACAGTGCCGACAAATATGGAAGGGTATTTAGGTAAAAATTACATCCTTCTTTGTGACTGTGTCATGATTCTTGATGGTACTTTCAATAAGTATGTAGACACCTTTTCATGCTTGATGACACTTACATCTTGCCTGATGTCCAATGTCTATTTACATTCTGCTTAATGGTATCATGCATGTGTACAGATGCAACATTCTTGTTCGTTAATTGCATGCTGCATATGTGTATGTTGGTTTGTGCAGAGAGACTTGTGCAATAGGCGCAGTGCATAATGTAATCAAATATTAATGCGTTTAATAAATTAACGCGATGGTAAGATGTGAGTTTCACCCAAGCACAAAGCAACATACTATCATGCATGATACAATGATGTCAATTGACAGTCATTCCAAAATGCTACGGAGGACTACGTAAATTTACGGCGTATAACGGAAATTTTATGTAATAGGAGAAGTTGCGCACCTTTGTAAGATATTTGCTACTAAACCGAAATTAACCGCGTGTTTGTAGACTTAACTTTTTTTGGTTAATGACTAACCATAATTTTTGTACAGTAATTTACCTTCAATAACCAAAGAAAGTCTATGAATATAGTTCAATATATGCTACTAATGCATGTATGCAGAGCTCCAGATAAGACGCTTAAAGTCGTAAAAAATTGAATTAAATTTAGTAAAAAAGTAGACTTAAATTCTGTGCGTACGGTTACACATTGAAAAAATAAAATAAGAATTCAAAATGTGTGATCATGCGTAAAACTCAATATCAATGCATATAATGTAAACATTTTATCAATGAGTTCCCACTCGTCTAGGCCCTCATTACAATTATGAAATCAACAGCACTTTAACGTTATTATGAATAACAGACCATCTTTACAACAGTCGAAAAGCCGAACGTTTTCCATTATCTGGTCCTTTTATCGCAAAAAGTCTGCTGTAACCCGGCAATTGTCATGCGCTCTTCCTAGACTATAAACCTTAATGCGGATGTGCCAAAAATTATATTTACCTGATAAAAAAGAATTAATAATAGACTTTAAGGCTGGATTATTATAGAGTGTAAACCAAGATTTTGCTGAAAAAGTTATCTGGAACTTTGCATGTATGTTGAGAGGAAATCGATTACATAATTTCAAATTTACTAGAGTACTTTTATATTGCACCACATAAAATGCTATAAAACTATAATATTGAAGTGCACATATAAACTTTATTATAGATGGGTAGGTATTTCGTGTCAATCTCTTTCACATATGAAAGAGCTGTTGGCCATGCTGCTTTACGTACATAAAGATGCATGACACAATTTAGATTAAGCAAAATAAAACACTAGGTATTTGCCAAGAGTCAAATATATACGAGCAGTAAGAGCGTAATCGTGCACAGCGAGACTTACTCATGTAGAATTGAAACTCTTATTGCTTTCTTTCGAAATAATTTCATGTGTCCGATCTAATATGCAATATGCCCGGTGTTTTTTTGCGGATTAATGTTCCGCTTTAGATCCATAATTAACGAATGCCTCAATATTTTCAAAAATTAACACCGGAATAATTTTCACCGACATTTTTTCATACAGATTGGATATAAATATTATAGATTAACAAAAAATACATTAAGCCCTGTTCTCCCGGCACACGTGCTGGACACACAGGTGGTTAGCGTGTGGCTATGATAATACTTAGTGAAAACATCTTTTTGAATGATAAATAATCATATTAAAACGAAAAATCAAATTTTCTATAAAAAAATCACTATCGTTTTATATATAACAAGGTATCCAACTCGAAATCATCCGAAAACTGGGTGCATTGTTTTGAGCAGCCATTACTAAATTAATTTTGCAGCGATTTTCATGACCCGGTCTTATTCAACGCAGAAATGAATTTCCTTTTAGGAAATGTATATATATTGTTATATTTCTACACATGCTGGGTCAAATTTTAAGAAATAAAGCTATACATAATTCGCTTGACCCAGTTGTGATCGATCAGACCGTATTTATGAATGAAATCTCCAGTTGTAAAGACACAACTCCGCATTGGAGCAATGAAATCACTCTTGTGTTTAAAATGTCAGTTGGTTGAAATGTATGTAAACAAAGGTTTGAAAATGCGCTGGACAGTTAGTTTTGATGCATAATGCTACGACAAGCACGGTAAAAATGTTTTTTTCATACGTTTTATTGAATAATGGTATCGAGGTTCGTGAACTTTGCAGGGAAAATGCCCTTTTCCCCGTGAAGATTTCAGTCATGAATACTGTCTGATCGATCACAGCTGGGTCACGCGAGTTGTGTATCGTGTTATTTCTTAAAAGTTGACCCAGTATTTGTAAAAATATTGCAAGACATATACATTTCCAGAAAGGAAATTTATTTCTGCGTTGAATAAGACCAAGATCGTAAAAATCGCTGCAAAATTGATGAAGTAATGGCTGTTTAAAACGATGCATCCCGTTTTCGGATGATTTCGAGTTGGATACCTTGTTGAATATATATTTAACTTATTTTTTTTTAAGAAAAGTTGATTTTTCGTTATAATATGATTACTTATCATTCCAAAATATGTTTTCACTAATTAGTATTATAGCCACACGCTAACCACCTGTAGCTGGACACTTTTAAAAAACACTATACAAACTCAAGTACTTATGCACTTAATTGATTGTAAACAATGACGGTTGAAATCCGTGCGTGGGAATTTTTCTGGTAACCAAGAGCGACATCAACGTTCATGACAAACCTGTTTATATGACATTTATTTATTGATTTTTTCCAACTTGATTGAAAATTATGTTTTATGATATTTTAATACATGTAGATGAAGTAGTTGTTTTCTCAACGAGGAGAACAATAGTTGTACAGTACTAGACACGAGTACTTGTAACTTTCAGGTTTCTCTTTATACCACAGACATTATATAGTCATAAAATGATAAATATGTGTTTATAGAAATTGAAATTATAGCATGGTAAACAGACTAGAGAAATCTGAAAGTTTCACGCACAGGTCTGTGGCAATGGGGGTTTGGGCTACTTTATAAATATGAGGTCGATATGCAATGCACATCGGTAGATTACGTCTACTGTAATTATTTGGACTAGGGAAGGGCCACAATTCCAACACATCAGCCCCGTTATGTCCTGAATAAAATACATGTATAATTTCTTGAGTGCCAATTGCATCTTACAAATATCAAAAACATTCACGGCAGTCAATTCATTGTGTAAACCTACTGGTCTTCATGGCAATAATGAACGTATTTAGTTTAATGGAGATTATATAACGAAGGGAACTAATTCAGCTTATTCAGTTTACTAGTAAAAATGATTCGGATGTTTTCGCTTTTTTTTCCGAAAAGTAATTTATTCAACATACGGAAAATAAACGCGCGCCACCTGTTGTCATAATTTAGTAACTTGCATTCTGCTTACTGCCTGTTGCTAACTGCCGTTGTTAATGACGCTTAGTGGCAAAACCGATTATGACTGGTTTCAGGAATAATGAACACACAAACATTGGATAGTCACCAAGCATGTTGAAACAATCATCAAGTATAACCGATAGAGAACAAGCATGTTGGAACTGTCATGAAGCATGTTAGAATAAACATCACGCATAATGTAAATATTCATCATGAATGATGTAATGTTGCAGCAATCATCAAGTATAAACGAATAGATAACAAGCATGTTGGAATTGTCATAAAGCAAATTAGAATAAGCATCAGTCATAATGTAAATATTCACCACGAATGATGTAACTTTTACCTAAATATCCTTCCATAGACATGTATTGTTACTAAAATAGACATAGAGATTTGAGCATTGGGAGTGACCTAATCATACTGTGCTTTAGCAGTATTACGGAATACCGTTAGTGCCATCGTGGTTACACATTAAAATCCAGAGGGCGAGAACGCGATAGTACGATGGCGACAATGTGACAATACGATGATGACAGGGTGACAATACGATGGCGACAATGCGATAGTACGATGGCGACAATGCGAGAACGCGATAATACGATGACGGCAATCAGACAGTGCGATGACGACAGTGCGACAATACGATGGCGACAGTGAGATAGTACGATGGCGACAATTCTACAGTTCGATAGTGCGATAATACGATGACGACAGTGCGAAAATACGATGACGACAGTGCGACAATACGATGGAGATAGCCGACAGTGCGAAAGTACGATGGTGCCAATGCGATAACGCGATAGTATGATGGCGGCAATTCTAAAATGCGATGGCGACAGTGCGACAATACGATGGCGACAATGCGATAGAACGATGGCGACATTGCGATGATACCACGGCGACAGTACGATATGACTATCGCATTGTCGCCCCCGTACTATCGCACTGCCGCCATTGTATTGTCGCACTGTCGCATTGTCGTCATCGTACTAGCGCGTTTTCGCAATCGTACGAACGCATTGTCGCCATCGTATTGTCGCACTGTCGTCATCGTACTTTCGCTTTCTCGCATTCTCGCCCTCTGGATTTTAATGAGTAACCACGGTGGCCCTAACGGTATTTTGTACAGTAAAGTGCGTAAAATCTGGTTTGGAATAACAATTTATATGCCGAAAACAGATGTTGAAAACCCGACTTTGTTTTATAAGTAGTAGTCTAAATATACAATGAGTTTTCCGAGCATTAAATAAACATATTAAAATAAAATTCATGTTCGAATCGGTTGAAGTTCTTGTTAATAGTAGAAGCAAAGAACACAATAAAACGCTGATTGGGCTTACTAATTTGAGGCAAGAAAAAACACATCGCGCTATTATATATAACATATAACGCGCATCCGCAAAGTTCGAGCGCCCGTCTCGGTGCCATCGTTTCCGGTGAAAGTTTCGCACAGGAGCTACCGAGTTTGGATATGAGACCACGAATCATGGCTTGACTTTATATATCAGTCAGCGTAGAACCTGACCAGACTGCGCGGTTGGACAAGCTAGGATGGACCAACTTTGGCCGCATATGACATAAGACCCATTTTCGCATGACGCGGGGCATCTGACCTTTGTAATGTGTATATAGCTTTGAATGGAATTTGCACATAGTTTTTGGCATGGACTTATTGTTATGTTAATGTGTTGCACGCTTTCAAAAGCAGAGGGCATATATAAGATCAATTATACTACGGAGTTCATTTTCTGTTGCAAAATGAAATGCAATAAAGATTGTTACTCAGCGGTGTGTACAGTATGACAGCGTTGTCTGTCTGCGATGCATTTATACTGGTTCTAAGCTGGCATACTCACCAATTGGACTCAACCATCTGCTCGAACAAGAAATGATAAGTTCTACTAGCATAAACCTTTAATTGTAACTCATTTTAAAAATATTCATGTTATTTATATTATTCAATTTATTATTCAAAATTATAATTATTATTTCCTTTATTGTTGTTTTTCGCATTAAAAAACTTATTCGGCTTACGAAACTGAAAAATCCCATTGGAAAAAAATCCCATGGGTGAAAAAAATCCCATGGGATTTTTGTTTTTTTTTAAACACGACTAAACGCATTAAAATATCGTAGTTGTTCATCATTTCATAAAATATGCTGTTTCTGAAAGTTTCATGAAAAAATCTCTCAAAATAAGAAAAAAATCCCATGGGATTTTTTTCTCCCATTTTAAAATGGGATTTTTTTATTACTATATATTTATATATATAATTGGCATGAAACCAATATACAGTCATTAAATAACGTTAAAATACTTGCAAACGCAAATAAAACACGTTTTTTAAAATGTTCAAAATCCCATGGGATTTTCTCCCATTTGCAAATTATGGGAGAACAAAAATCCCATGGGAGAAAAAATCCCATGGGAAAATCGAAAATCCCATGGGAAAATGCAAAAATCCCATGGGACCCCAACTTTGCTAATAAATTTCATAGTGAAGAAAACGCGTTTTTTGAGTGAAAATAACCAATTATTAATCAACGATAAGACTTTTATCGCATACTATGTCTCAAAGTAGCAAATCTTTAAGAAAAAGGGTACTTAAGTTTGCGAAATTTCGGTTTCGCAAAGTTTTTCCGGTGGCCGTTGTAAGCGTATCCCGATAGGAAAAAATATACATACTGATATTATCTTTCTCAAAACTGTCTTACAATGTTTCCTGTTTGGTTTAACATGCTGCTGGATGTCTTTAGTTTTATTACGCTCGGGTGATATACATCCAAACCCAGGGCCTACCTTGCCTGAGACATCTTATAACACAAATGCAAATAATTCCTTCCACTTCCGATGCCTCTGCAACACACCACTTAAGTTTTATTCATTATAATATTCAAAGTCTGATGCAAAAAATAAATGTTTTGTATACAGGGCTACGTGATTTTGATATAATTGGTTTTACTGAAACATGGTTAAATAGTTCTATTTCATCTACTGATATTCTTTTCAAAGGCTTCCACCAGCCAATTCGCAAGGATCTCCTAGACTCTTATGGGGGCGTTGCTATATACGTTAATGAAAATATTGCTTTCAAACGAAGACACGATCTCGAATTAAATAACGTTGAGTCTTTATGGATTGAAGTGTTCCCCTCAAAACATAAATCCGTTCTGTTTGGCTTGTTTTATAGACCGCCTAGTGCGGATAGATCGTATATGCATTCTATTGAAAATTCTATAGGACTAGCCAGAGACACACAAATAAATGATATCATTATTACAGGTGATTTTAACATAAATACTATCGCCGAATTATCAGCACGAACAATTAACGAATTATGTCTACAATATGACTTAACGCAACTAATAAATGAGCCAACACACTATACTGAATACTCATCTTCCATAATTGATCTTACCTTTGTAAGTAATCCGAATACCGTATTACTTTCTGGAACAGGTGAACCCATTTTAGACCAAACTATTCGGTACCACTGCCCTGTTTTTGTTACATAAAGATTCATAAAACCTTTACGTAAAACGTTCTATCGACATATCTGGCGTTACGACATTGGTGATTATTCCAAACTTTGACAACTAATGACAGATACTAATTGGGGTCTTCTTAAATGCGAAAATGTTGATATTTATGCAGAAAATATTACCAAGACAATTTTACAAATTGCTGGCTCATCTATTCCTAACAAAAATGTATGTATACGTTCTCGTGATCTCCCCTGGCTAAATAATATTATAAAGAAAAAAATTCGACAACGAAAGCGTCTATACAGAAAGGCCAAGCAACTAAATAGCGATATGCATTGGTTAAATTTTCGTCGTGTCAGGAATGAAGTCGTTTTACTTCTACGTAACTCAAAAAATGAATACTTTAACAATATTGCACGTAAACTGAAGTCATCTGACCTTTGCGCAAAAGACTGGTGGAAAACACTTCGAACATTTATTCCTACTAACAAAAACAATTCAATTCCACCTCTTTTCGACAAACAATTAGGTATCTTTGTACCATATGACTCCTATAAAGCCGATATGCTAAACAGGTATTTTGCAAACCAATGTTCAATTGGCGAAAGCAACCACGAACTTCCAATAATCAACAATTCAAACACTAACACTCTTCAGAATATTCATATAACACAGGAAGAAGTAACTGACTCAATCAAATGCCTTAAGTTAGGCAAAGCATCTGGTCCTGATGGAATTGATAATCGTATCCTCAAAGAAGCAATGCATCAATTAAGCTACCCATTGTGTGATCTTTTTAACTTTTGTCTTAATACTCACAAAATGCCTTCTTGTTGGCAAATTGCAAATGTGTGTCCGATTTTTAAAACGGGTGATCCAGCGAAAGCGTCCATTCATCGACCAATATCATTGCTAAATACTATTGAGAAGGTCTTTGAGAGGATATTGCATGAACACATTTTTAATTTTCATCGAGATAATTCATTCTTTGCGCCCACTCAATCTGGTTTCTTGCCTGGTGATTCGACTGTTAATCAGCTAACATATATTTATAATACTTTTTTGCAGAGCACTAGACAATGGCCTTGAGGTCAGAGTAATCTTTTTTAATATAAGTAAAGCTTTTGATAAAGTATGGCATAAAGGTGTATTATACAAACTACAACAAGCAGGCATTCGTGGAAATATATTATCTTTCTTGACTAATTATCTTTCTGATCGCAAACAAAAAGTTATCCTACCGGGAGCGCACTCAATCCCTATTGAAATTCTCGCCGGTGTCCCTCAAGGTTCTATTCTAGGTCCACTTATGTTTCTTGTGTATATAAATGATATTATTGCTGATATACAAGCACATATACATCTGTTTGCTGACGACACTAGTCTGTTTATGGTCGTAAATTCGCCAAACGAATCTGCAGTCGTTTTGCAATCAGACATTGATAAAATATCCAGTTGGGCTGACACATGGTTGGTATGTTTTAACCCCTCAAAATCCGAATCAATGCTTATATCTCGAAAACTAAATAAACCATCTCATCCACCATTGACCATGCATAACGTGAATATACCCATCGTTGATGTCCATAAACACTTAGGTGTTTTTATCTCTAATGACTGCACTTGGAATGCTCATATTTCATACATAAAGGAAAAGGCATGGACACGCATTCATATAATGCGTCGATTAAAATCAATGCTTGATAGAAAAACTCTCGAGAAAATATATTTTTCTTTTATAAGACCAATCCTTGAGTACTCAGACGCTGTATATGATAATTGTACGCAATATGAAAAAGATGACCTAGAAAAAATCCTAACCGAAGCCGCGCGTATAACATCTGGATGCACACGCTTAGTCTCAATAGAAGAACTTTATAATGAGCTAGGCTGGGAAACTATCAACCAACGAAGACGCAAACACAAATTAATATTAATGTATAAAATGACCTCTAGTAATGTACCAACCTATTTGCAATCCCTTTTACCCGCTACAGTTGGATCGTTTAGCAATTACTCATTAAGAAATTCGTCACATCTCCAAACTATTCAAGCGCGAACGTCACTATACTCAAATTCGTTTTTACCATCCACTGTTTGTGAATGGAATAATCTTCCCGATGAAATAAAAAAAACGCCGAATCGATAAATTCCTTCAAAAGTCAAATTAACATAGATCGACAGACTCCGAATCCGTTATTTACATACGGTGAAAGACGCTCTCAAATGCTACACACGCGCTTACGAACAAAGTGTAGCGCCTTAAACGAACACCTTTTCCGACGCAATATTGTTGCATCCCCGCTATGTCTATGCGGACTTCATGAAACGACGTCGCATTACTTTCTTGAATGCACTCGGTATGTACATATTCGTGGTGAATTTCTGAACTCAATATCCGCATATTCCGTTCCTTGCATTGAAATTATTCTATATGGAGACAACACTTGTGACTACTTAACGAATACTAAAATAGCCGATGCAGTGCATGCATTTATTATTAAAAGTAAGCGATTTGATTCGTAATATGGTACAGAACTCTCTCTTTCTCCCTCTCTCTCTCTCTCTCATACACATCCCAAATGTCGACTTATTGCCTTATTCCATACCCTTAACATTGTTTATTATTTAAAACCCATGCATGTCCGTCGAGCAACATGAAACTGTATTTGTATAGGGAGAAGAACAAAATAAGACATCGTCTTTCGTTTTAATCCTATTCAGGCATGTTCTTATAATAAATGTTGTGCCATATTCTTTGTAAAACAATGTACATTCTTTGAAATAAATATGTTTAAACTAAAATACCTCGGGGCTTATGTCCTAGGGGCTAATGTCCCAGATGGCTACTGTCCGTACCCAATTAATAATATATTTATAACTGGTGACAGTCATGTACCAGTATTTAAATACCTATAATTAACAGAAACCTGACAAATGTTATAATATCACAACCATTAAACCATTGAACCTTTTGCATGAGTATCTGGACAAGACCTTTCCATGCGCATAAAAGTTTTGACCCCTGTTACCTTGACATTGAACATAGGGTCCGCGTTTAGATTTCGAAATCTGCGACTGCGACCCAAAAAAGGTTCATAACTACTATGTTTTGAGCTTTACTTTAAACATTATTATTTTTTTTTTTTTTTAAATGCCCTCGGCATAGTAAAATATTAACGCATGTATGCTACCATCAGGCGACACATCCAACGCGCGGAGTTGTAGTTTGGATGTAGCATGAGGTTGGTGATGTTGGTGGAGCATGAGGGTGTGATGTGGATGGAGCACGAGGGTGGGGTATCTGAATGGAGCATATGGGTATGTTAGCGAACTAGGATGGGATCCCCAATAAATGTATGGTTTAAGTGTTATATCTGGGTAAAGTTGTAAGTATTAATTCGTTTAAGTACTCATGATCAGATGGTAAGTTCTGTATTGTGATCCATGTCTTGTATGTTTTTAAAATTATCTGTTTGCAGTTGCATGGATGTTACTCCTTTTATGGACAGGAAGGACAGGAAGGATGCCGGTGTTGTCTTTGTGTGAGGACCTTCAATAGGATATGTTGGAGTGGGAGCTGCACATATCGATAGTGAGTTTAGGGGGAATGGTGTTCTTTTTTGACACCACGGAGAATAGGTTGGAGCATAGTGAACTTGTCATTTGTTGGGAGATTCGTGATAAATGTGTGCCTGACATGATAGTGGCCAGATTGTTGGCGGTGTGCCTGTTGAGATGCGCTCTCCACTCCGCCCAGTTTGCGAATATGGCTGCTTTTTAAAGATGGATGCATTTAGCAAAAAAAATTCCCTTATCATATTATGTTTTTTGTAAAAAAGAACAGATAGTGGCAGAAAGACAATCGAGTATGGAGGAGAGAGTGCACCAATACACTCTTTAAGCAAAAAGTTGAGACAGGTGTTGATGTGGTTTCAGAAGATGTGTGTTGAGTCCATATACCATACGATCTTTTTGCAACTTGAAGTGGTTTAATGTACTGTCCTATTTCAATTTGCGTACTGTAATTAATGGAGTTAAGAGCTCTACCCGTATATTCCATAATCCCCTAACTACTGACCCCCGTCATGCCATCTATACACAAGTCAAAGAATCCACTTCCTGGCCCTTGTGAAACTTGTTAACAGGCTCTTCTTTCTGACCACTATATGTAAACTGTGTACCGGTATGTGTTAACATATCAAGAAAGTGGTTGATATGCAGTTTCTGTATGCTGTACTTTATTGCAAATATGTTATTGTCTTACCAAAAAAACACTAAACGTTCTTCAATTATTATTTGTTTTGTTTGTGATATATTAGATTTGATCCAAACAATTATCTTAACAAAAATTAGTATGGCTTACATTCCCTATATATATCAATATTAAGATACATAAACAATTTTTGGTTGTATATATTGTTTAAAGTGATTTTTGCAATCAATATGATTGAAAAAATGTAACATAATGTTTATAAAATTATGAGCTTCATTATGTTTGAATTACTTTCAACTGTTTTATATGAGCTTCATTATGTTTCAATTGTTTGAAACTGTTTGTTTGACTTGATTTGTTTCCTTAAATAAAACAAGGGCTGTTTGTAAAACAAGCATGCCCCCCCCCCCCAAATTGGCTGTCAGTTGTAGTGGCAGCCATTGTGTGAATACGTTATGTATGTAACCTTTACCTTTGACCTAGAGTACTGAAAATCAATAGGGGTCATCTGTCAGACATGACCATTGTCCCTATGAACTTTCCTGATCCCTTAAGCGTTCTTGGGTTATCATCCGGAATTCATTTTTAGCTCGACTATTAGGCTATATATGAAATATAAATAGTAGAGCTATCCTACTCACATCGGCGTTCCCGTGAACGTTGGGATGTTAAAGTGTGCGTACCACCTCAATTATTTCCTATGTCCCTTGACATATTGCTTTTATATTTTGCATACTTCTTTACCAACATGACCCAACCAATAAACAAGAGCAGACAACTGTATCAAGCATTTTATAAGAATTATGGCTCTTTTCTTACTTAGAATATGCATATTATTGATAAATCTATGTTAAAGTTTGCGTTCATGTACCACCTCAAATATTTCCTATGTCCTTTGACATATTGCTTTTATATTTTGCATACTTCTTTACCAACATGACCCCAATCTATAAACAAGAGCAGACAACTGTATCAAGCATTTCGTAAGACTTATGGCCCTTTTTCACTTAGAATATGCATATTATTGATAAATATATGTAAAAGTTTGCGTACCACCTCAAATATTTTCTATGTCCTTTGACATATTGCTTTTATATTTTGCATAATTATTTACCAACATGATCCCAATCTGTAAACAAGAGCAGACAACTGTATCAAGCATTTTGACAGAATTATAGCCCTTTTTATACTAAGATAATTGAACATTTGGTTAAGTTTTGGGTTTTGTTCCATTTTACTCCTAAGCATCATAGCTATTGCTTTCAGACATGGAAACTTTGCTTACTATCAGAAGGGGACTGTACAGGGCAAGTTGCATAACTCTGGTTAGCTTTTAACGGAATTATGGTCCTTTTTTGTCTTAGTAACTTTGAATATTTTGTTAAATTTTATATTTAGATTAACTTTACTTCTAAATTATCAAGGCTATTGCTTTCAAACTTCAAATACTTTCTTACTATCATGATGTTACTGTACCTGGCAAGTTGAATTTGACCTTGACCTTTGAATGACCTTTACTCTCAAGGTCGAATTAATAAATTTTGCTTGAATTGCCATAACTTCTTTATAAATGATCCCATTTGATTCATACTTTGACAAAACAACACTTACCTGACATACCACAATGTACTCCACCCAAATCATCCCCCACGCCCCACCCCAAAATCCGCCCCCCCCCCCGAAAAAAAATCAATAATTTTTTAATTTCTTATTTTTGAAATATCATCTATTAAATGACCACACATCGACATTATATCCCCCTCTCCATGATGGCTTACGTTATACTGTCAAGCACTCGAATAGTTGAGCGCGCTGTCCTCTGACAGCTCTTGTAATGTTTCGAGTCACTGTGACCGTAAACTTCGACCTAGTGACCAGACAGTCAATAGGGATCATATTGCGATCATGACCAATAATCCTATGAACTTTCCTGATCCAAAACTTAAGCGTTCTGGAGTTATCATCTGGAAGCCATTTTACTGCTTCGAGTCACTGTGACCTTGACCTAGTGACCTGAAAATCAATAGGAGTCATCTGCCAGTCATGACCAATGTCCGTATGAACTTCAAAGGCTTAAGCGTTCTTGAGCGAAATCTACTACCTCCATTTCATATCAATTTAGCGAATTGTTTTAGGCTTTAAGAATGAATTGTGCTATTGTATGCCATATACAAATAATGTAAATGTTCTGTCATGAAATTTAATGTTACATGATATTAATAAAGAAGTCATTAAGGCCTAGGGTTATATTTTCTTTGAAACATCATCGGGTCAGAACTGGCTACACACAGGAAGTAAGAAATTTTATAGACTCGAATAGCTGGGGGGAGGGGGAAGATTTCAGACAATAGCAAAGAACAGCAAATACATTTATCAAAAGTTATGGTGCACAAAGAGGAATTTACTGGAATACTTGAGGGGGGGGGGAGGGGGGGGCTTCAGCTTTCAATGTCACATTTTATTCTATTATAATAAGTGCATGAATGTCTTCTAATCAGAACATCAGAATATACAATGTATTGCTGTTGATAGCCTATCATAATGTTATTATTTAAATTATGCATTTGCACACTTCAGAATGTGGTACATTAAAACTATTGCTTGGTGTATATTCCACATTGTCAGATACAAGGTTTTGCTATAGCCATACAAGGTAAACAGTCCCGCCCTCTGGTCGCCATTTTTCTCAAAAGACCCTCACCATTTTCGAACAGAGCTATCATAAGAACAAATGTTCTGACCAAGTTTCATGAAGATTGGAGTATAAATCTGAATTATCTAGTGTTGAGAAGGTTTTACTAAAGCCATGTGAGCGAATATACCCCCTGGTAGCCATGTTTTTCAACGAATCCGAACCCTTTTCAAACGCAGAGATATCATTAAGATAAACATTTTGACCAAGTTTCAAGAAGATTGAACTATACATGTGACTTTAAGTGTTAACAATCTTTTTCTTTATTTTGACCTTGTGACCTAGGTTTTGACTTTGTGTGACCGAGTTTAGAACACGACGCAGATATCATTGGAACCAATTTTCTTACCAAGTTTCATGGCGATAAAGGAATAAATATTGCATATAGAGTGATGACAATGAAAAATGTTGATGACACATAAAGGAAAAAGGTGATCCTAAAAGCACACCATGAGCACGTTGCGGTAGGTGAGCTAAAAATAAGAACTTAAACATTACATGTTTTATGAAAAAATGTTTATTTGCAATAAACTAAATTTCCAGTACTTTATATTGGTAATTTCAGAGAGGTAAAAATTATGCACATAGACATAACATAGATCGACATGTTCACAAATTCAAATATATGACTGTTAGATTAAATTATGTCCTTATCACAGTCATTTTCAAGATCTATTAATAATATCCTGGTAATACTTTTTTCATCAATCCCTTGAATGGTTGCCCTGTTGGATACAGAAATCCTCCTCCAGTCGGGTCTGTTGTGTGATGCTTAGAGTAATTCATCCATGGAAAGGGATGGCTACTCTTTTTCATTGTCCATCTAGCTTTTCTTCTGACGGACTTGATGTAGACCTCCCTCTAGTGTGCCCTAGAGTACAGTCTTGTACAGAGAGTCGTGCCTGGTGACGTGTCCAGCTGTACCTTAGCACAAATATTCGTGGTCATGGTAGTGCAGTTATTAAATTGCCCTAACTGAAGCTTGTTTCATTTGGTTCTCTGTTGTTTATTTCTCAATATGAAACAAGCATAAGCACTCCAGTGTAATTTGTCCAATTCATGTAGGGGGCTTTATTTGTCCATCGATATGTAGAGAGAACATCACCGGAATCGATTTTGGTTGGCATGTATGGTAAAGTATCTTGGATCTTGCGTAATACAATCTGATCTAAGTTCTGAAATTTAAAGATATAAAAGCATATACTGGACAATATAACAGCAAAGACTTTTCACACATTGAATAAACACACATTCACAGATAAGCATGAAGGATTTCTTTGCCTGTTAATTTGTGTAGTAAAAGTAAAAGAATGCTAGCATTATAAATATTATTTTGTTTATAAAGCTTTACTTCTACAAGTGTAAAATGAATACATGCATTACAAGCATAACAGGAGCCAAGAAATACATTAAGTATGAATAAATTTAAGGAAAAATATCTCTTAAACAAGAGATGTGTTTGTCAGAAACACAATGCCCCCTACTGCACCACTTTTTGACATTATAGGTTGACCTGACCTTTCACCACTCAAATGAGCATTTCCATGAGATACACATGCATGACAAATATCAAGTTGCTATCTTCGATATCGCAAAAGTTATTGCCAATGCTAAAGTTTTATGACGGCCGCACAGACTGACAAACAGAAAGACAGACAGACAGATTGACGGATAGTTCAACTGCTATATGCCACCCTACCAGGGGCATAAAAAACACCTAAGAATCCTTTGAAAGCGAATGCGAATTGTTCAGTGCTATTGTCTCGCAACGTAATATAACTTAATATTTAAATTTTATGATTGTTGTTATTTTGCATCCTCTTACAATGCCATTGAATTGTATTGTATAGATAACTTTATATGGTTTGAATATTTTTGTTTTATCTTTTGCATTTCTCATTGTTGTAGTCTTCACAACTTGTTACAAATACTATTATTATTATAAGGTCCGTCGCTTTGATCTAGAATCCTCGGACATTGAGACTATTTGACTACAGGTAGCTATCGAAAATAATAAATCACATCTTCTATGCTTTATGTACGGTGCCCCAAACAGTCCCCAGTCTTGGATACATTCATTTGAGAAAAAATGGAATTTGCAGATTCATCTAGTATGAATTGGTCAGTTATTAGCGATCTTAACATTGAATGTTCTACACCTAATAAATTTAATAATACAAAATGGGCAAAAACTGTACTTGATTTCGGACTCACACAACTGGTTCAATATCCAACCAGAGTAACAAAAACGTCATCAAAAATAATTGATCATGTATACACAACATCAATATCTTGCGTATAAGAAGTTAACGTTCCAGTAATAGGCCTCAGTGACCACTACCCAATCACGTGTACACTCCTTTGTAAACTTAAAAGTAAGTCTATATATGAACATAGACAAATAACGTATAGATCGTTTGAACATTTTGATGAAATACTGTATCTACAAGATCTAGGTCAATATGATATGAATATTATAGAGACTACCAATGATCCGAATTTGACCCTAACGACTTTATACAATATATTAAACACAGTTTTATCCCAGCATGCGCAAATTAAAAGTAAGCGGGTTAAGCGCATACATCAGCCTGGATGGTATTCTGATGAAATAAAACAGGCTAGATTTAAGAGGGATACATTTAAGGATTGCACCAATTTTGATCAGTATAAAATATGGAGAAACAAATGCAATTCCATAATTAAGAAAACTACGAGAGCGTTTTTCAATAATGCTGTTAAAGAGAAGAAAGATATTAAACAATTGTGGCAATCTATCAAAAGCATATCAAATGAAAGTAAAAATTAAAGAGCAATTTTACCTAAAACATTAAACATAAACAATGCTAATGATAGTGGGAGACAGCTTGTGGCTAATGAACTTAACAAACATTTTGTTAACATATCTCATATAATTAAGAAAACAGTTTTCAAACCTTAAAATTTTGAATATTTAAAAAATATCTTAGATTTAAAATTGGGTAATCGAGAGTTCAAATTAGAATATATATCAACTATGGAAGTTCTTACATTAATTGATAAACTTTATTCTAATAAATGTAGTGGCTTAGACAGAATAGGACCTAATATCCTTAAACTTTGCAAAGATTATATCGTACAACCTCTTACTACATTAATAAATACTTCAATTTCAACTGGAATCTTTCCAGACTTACTTAAATTAGCAGGTGTCGTACCTCTCCATAAAGGAGGAGATAAACATGATCCAAATAATTTTAGACGTATCTCTTTATTACCTACAATTTATAAAATTATTCAAAGACATGTAGCCATTCAATTAAATAAATATTTAAAATAAACCTATATACTAAATGAACACCAATCGGGTTTTAGACAAAACCACTCATGCCAAACTGCTTTAATCAGACTCGTTGATTCATGGTTAAATTGTATGGACGATGGTTATGTGATAGGAACTGTTTTTGTGGATTTCAAAAAAAGCATTTGACTTAGTAGACCACACCATTCTTCTGCACAAGTTGAAACTATATCATTTTTCGGATTCGTCTTTGAAGTTTTTTTAATCATATCTACAAAAACTAATTCGGGCAGATGGAGTAACATCAGATACCTGCATGATAAGTTTCGGTGTACCGCAAGGCTCAATTTTAGGACCTTTGTTATTTTTACTTTACGTGAATGATCTACCCTTAAAACTAACTTAAGAATCTGACATGTATGCTAATGATGTAACAATCCACTGCAAAAGGAAAAATATAACTATGATAAATTGCACACTTCAAGACGACTTACTAAGGTCACAAAATTGGTGTATGATAAATAATATGGCAGTCAACCCTGATAAAACTACTTGCATGACTATAGGATCACCCAAAAAACTTAAACATTCAGAAGATCTAAATTTGTTTGTAAATAACTCAAAAATAAAACATGTTGCAACCCAAAAACTTCTAGGTAATTATATTGATAAACATTTAAATTGGAAGGCCCATGTTGAAATAACTTGTTCAAAACTTGTTTCGAAATAATCACTGTTCAGGCGTATACAATATTTTCTAACACCTGAAATGAAAATTATGTTCTATAATGCGTTTGTAACACCAATTATTGATTATGGATGTTCCACATGGCAAAATGCAAATACTAGAGACATAAACAAAATATCAAAACTGCAAAGAAGGTATTTCAAAGTAATATTGCGTAATGACTTAAATATAAATGATTATGATTTATCACAAAAAAATACAATGGCTTTCTTTTGAAAACAGATGTAAATATTTCACAGGTATAATTATTTACAAATCTCTTCATTATTTAACGCCCACATATTGACGACTTGATAAACTGGTGAAAAAAAATTACAATTTAAGATCGATATTAAATAATGATTTGACGCATAAAACATAAAACACTTAAAATTTGTTTAGTTACTCTGGTATGGAAATATGGAACCACATACCGGTTAGTATTCGCCAATCTCTCACTCTCACCACTTTCAAACATAGGCTTAAGAAATATTTCCTCTTTGAGGCGCGAAATGAGTTTCACGCGTTGTAACATTTTTCTGTTTTCCTCTTATTCAAAAGTCAAATAATCCTCCATAAATGTCGTAATGATTACTGTAGATTTAATTTCTGCAAACAAATATACATATTGCTTTTTCAACTTTTTATATAGCAAGGAGGTGCAGGCTATTCTTCATAACAGTTGTGTAATTTCATATCCTATTGTGAACAACACTGGGCATGAATATTGTTTTCTGTTATTATAATATTTGTGTATATCAGCCACTTCTGTCAATCGTAAACTATTTCAAGAATAATGTATTCCACGTTTTTAAACTATGACTTTGTACAATAATGTACGCGGCTGTTTTTGTTAACTTTTTGTTATTGTTATTGGTCGTGTTAATTAAGATATGGTAACTGTATAAGTGTGTGTGTATAGGTGTGTGTGTGTGTGCGTGTGTGTGTGTGCAGATGGGAAAATGTAATCAACAATACATTTATATTCTCAAATACTTTATGTTAATAAATATTTGTTCCTTGAGACAATTTCAATATTGGAAGAGATATTAATAATATAAGAGAAGTCAAATAATATACTTGCTTTTTCTGAGACTAATATTAGACTGTTTCAGTACTCTTATGTCCGTCAAAGTCTACATGTTTGCATTATAATGTAGAAATGCATTATACATACCATAGTTGTTTGAAGGCCTCATTGAAAATAAGATTACCATTATTAAACTGTTTGCATGACTTTGATGTATTAAAGTCATACCCGTAGCCAGGGAGGGGTGCGTTGGGTGCGTTCGCACCCAATGTTTTTTGACGAGTAAAAAAATATTTCAACTATAAGATGCACCCAACTTTATTCGACGCAAAAACGATTTTTTTATCTTTTCCCGAAATCCAGTGAGTCTTCGTATTTAAGCGTTACAATAATGTTGAATTCAGGAAAGAAAGAACATTTTAGATTATTATTAACGGAATGTTATGCCAGCTTCCGAAAATGACGGAAATCAAAAGAGACTCGTCGACTATTGCCGAAGACTAATGAGTCACTGGTTAATAATTTTGCATTATACCACGATTTACAACAATTAACGATTGTACACAGCATTTTCGACAGACTGCGTTGTATTTTTGTTACATCCCCGTACAACCATTTTCGGATCACCTTTAAGGGTTTTCAGCCAAAAAATATCAGCTGTGCTCAAGACAGGATAACTTTTTGTTGTTGTATGGCAAGAAAACAAATCATTTCTACAAAGCAATGCAGCTTTCTTGTAGTTTACCAACACCTTACGGCATCTGTTCTGCTCCACATACAGAACTGCCCACAATGTTTTAATTATGTCAAACTTGATATTAGGAAATATGCCATACTCTGAAACAGTTGTTATAATGAATCTAAAACGTACGATCAGGTTGACGTTAACGTTAAATGTTCATTAACTGTGACGGATCTTGAACATGCGGACAAATACGTCCATATTTTTTCTTCAACGTCCTGTTATACATGTATAAGGGCTATGCCGCTTTGAGACGATATGACCAGTAGTTTGTGGTTAAAGGGTCTTTATGAAGCCTTAATTGTTGTATTCTGAAATTCGTTTGGAAAATGATAACTTATTTGTTAAAATAATTTCAAAAAATACAAGAAACCAATTAAAACATTTGTATTTCTGTTTAGTTTTGATGCCGATTGGAGAAGACCCAGTTTGTTAATCAGTGTTTGTTGTACAAAACACTATTAGCACGTTTAGAGCAATACAAGGCCTCGGGTACTATCCATAGTAGCAGACAAACAGTTGTTTTGAAAAAAGTCAATTTTTTCCTTTCAATTTGCTTGATTTAGGAATGGTAGATTTTTGGAATGGTAAAATACACCAATATTATCAAGATTCCAATAAAAAATGATATTGCATACCGTTCTTATTGTTGATTTTATATTATATCAATGTGTTGTTGCAAACAAATTGTGTGCGCGCATACTAGCTTCAGGGGGTAAAAAATAATGTATTTCCGTGACTGATCAGGAAAGGTTGTTATTGAGAAACGGCAGTGGGAAATACATGTATGTTATATCATATCATATGTCCTTCAGTCACTGAGTATAGTCAATGAATGCGAATTTTCACATAAAAATGCTCTATAACTTCAGTCTATGAATTCAGATAAAAGGCCATTAAAATGCAGGATTTTACTTTTCATTTTCAAAATTTTCTAAAGGGGGGACCTCCAAACCCCCGATTGCAGGAAGGGGACAACCCCTCCCTCACCTACCGCCACGCCACTTTGTTGCTCAATAACAATCGTTGATGGGAAAATTCGCACTCCCCTTTTCAAAACTCTGGCTACGGGCCTGAATTTGTTTTTTTAATGAGTTACCTTCGGAAAATAAAGAGATTATTATTATTATTACTATACTCTACTAAAATAAAAATATATTTATAGGCCTTTTTCATCTGTTAGTGCAATTTATACATACTTGTATTGTGTTTACATACCATAAATGTCTTCTTCTTATTTTCTTTTTTAACTGTCATATTTGCATAATTGTTTTTCAAACTCAGAATTACAAGCAACTGAAGTTATACTTTAAATTTTCTTCAATTATTTAGATAATTTATATATGTAGCTTATGCACCTTTTGCTCATCTCAGATTGCATTATATCATTAACACCTGTTGAAAAAATTATATTGAAAGTATAGATTTGTGAAATCTGTAAATGCTCAATAAAGCCTTTTTTAGAGAAAATGATGTTCAAATGAGCCCATACATGACCAGTGTCTGATCAAAATTTTATCTCTTACCACAATATCTCACTCTTGAATGTGCTTTATGGCAGAACAGAATGGGGTTTAGAAACCATATATCAGTAGGGGGTGTTGATAATAACAGATAAGAATTTATGATGCACCATGACAGACGATTTTTGGTACTAGTAGAATGTATTGCAGAAATGTGTACCTTGTCATAATTTATATCTGTTAATATTTATCTTAGGGATACAACTGCGAAATAATTTTTATCAACTTAATAAGATATAATTATAATAAGATATAATTATACATATGCCCAATTCATGATTGTAGGACAAACGGCACCCGGACAATCGGCACAGAGTGTGTTTTTTTTTTGCATTCGCGGACAGTCGGCACCCTGTTAATTTGTCGACGCGGACAGGTCGGCACCCGATTTAATTGTATACCCGGACAAACGGCACCCTATTTTAAGTCCCCGGTCATAGCTATATATATGGGCAGAATTGTAAGAAAACGTGTTTATATTGAGGATATTACTGAAAATCCGGTTGAAATCGGTTGAAAACCAATAATATAGCGTTTGTAATTTTGGGGTCGAGTACGGTCAAGTAATTAATAATATTGCATTCGTGAATACCACCAGTAGAATTATTGTAAACTAGTGAGCATACATACATGCAAGCACATATGTACATTTGAATGCTCTCCTGGGCAAGTAAAATGAAACATTAAATAAAGTGTTGTTATTAATTGGTTTTCCAACATGTTTTTAATTATATACTTGCTATACACAAATACAAAGTTGGTTGTGCTGAGTAAAAAAAGGCAGCATTTAGAAAATCAACCTTCACAAATTAAACTAAAATCATCTTAGTCATTAAAGTATAATTGTCCACATGTTACTAGTTTATGTTTCCTCATTTGAGTTTGTGAATGAGACAATTATTATATTTTTTTATTTGTACAATTAATATTCATGGCTTTTAAAAAGGGGATACTCACTCCTTAAAAATTTTCTCCAAACTTCTCCAATTTTAAATACAAAATGCCTTTATAAAGACAAGAGCTCAGTCAGATTGTGGCAATGTTGTTTTTCCAAAAGGATGGCTCAGATTAAAAAAGAAAAGAAGTATACCGGTATACCCTAATGACCCAAAACAAAAGAATGGATTCGTTTATGAGTAATCATCCTTTGTCATTGGTAAAATTATAAGCATTAGAAACAAAAACACTGATTATTTAATGTGTTTGTGTTGTTTTTTCAATAGTGTTTTTTTCAGTACTTGTATCGCATATATATAAAATGCGACATGCATGATGCAATTAAACAGTCCTAAGGATGCTTGTTCAAGCCTTGTTATTGCACATGTACATTTGTATTGGTTTTCCAATATATTATACATATCAGTTGTTCAAGCCAAATATAAGACACCACCACCACCATTAACATCATTATTTCAAACAAATACTTGGTCTTGCACTACTCACAGGCCATACATATCAGCTGTTCAATACAAAGAGAAGACACCACCAACACCAACATCATTATTTCAAACTAATACTTGGTCTTGCACTTCTCACGGGCAATACATATCAGCTGTTCACGCAAAATATAAAACACCACCGCCACCAACATCATTATTTCTAACAAATACTTGGTCTTGCACTTCTCACGGGCAATACATATCAGCTGGTCAAGACAAAGAGAAGACACCACCAACACCAACATCATTATTTCAAACAAATACTTGGTCTTGCACTTCTCACGGGCAAAACGTATCAGCTGTTCAAGCCAATAATATAAGACACAACATCCACCAACATCATTATTTCAAACAAATACTTGGTCTTGCACTTCTCACGTGCAAAACATATCAGCTGTTCAAGCCAATTATATAAGACACAACCACCACCAACATCAGTATTTCAAACAAATACTTGGTCTTGTACTTCTCACCGGCAAAACATATCAGCTGTTCAAGCAAAATAGAAGACACCACCGCCACCAACATCATTATTTCAAACAAATACTTGGTCTTACACTTCTCACGGGCAATCAATATCAGTTGGTCAAGCCAAAGATAAGACACCACCACCACCAACATCGTTATTTCAAACTAATACTTGGTCTTGCACTTCTCACGGGCAATACATATCAGCTGTTTAAGCCAAATATAAGACATCACCGCCACCAACATCATTATTTCAAACAAATACTTGGTCTTGCACTTCTCACAGGCCATACGTGTCAGCTGTTCAAGACAAAGAAAGACACCACCAACACAAGCATCATTATTTCAAACTAATACTTGGTCTAGCACTTCTCACCGGCAATAGGTATCAGCTGTTCAAGCCAAATGTAAGACACTGCCACCAACAACATCATTATTTCAAACAAATACTTGGTCTTGCAATTCTCACGGGCAATACATATCAGCTGGTCAAGCCAAAAATAAGACACCATTACTACCATCATCATTATTTCAAACAAATACGTGGTCTTGCACTTCTCACGGGCCATACATATAAGCTGGTCATGCCAAATATAAGACACAACCACAACCAATTTCATGATTTTAGACAATTACTTGGTCTTGCACTTCTCACAGGCAAAACATAACAGCTGTTCAAGCTAATTATATAAGACACAACCACCACCAACATCAATAAATTTCTAACAAGTACTTGGTCTTGCACTTCTCACGGGCAATACATATCAGCTGGTCAAGCCAAAAATAAGACACCAACACCACCAACATCATTATTTCGAACAAATACTTGGCCTTGCACTTCTCACGGGCCATTCATATCAGCTGGTCAATCAAAATATAGGACACAACCACAAACAATTTCATGATTTTAGACAATTACTTGATCAGGCGCTTCTCATGGGCAATACGTATCAGCTGGTCAAGCCAAAGATAAGACACCAACACAAACATTATTATTTCAAACACATAATGGGTCTTGCACTTCTCATGGGCAATACATATCAGTTGGTCAAGACAAATATAAGACACAACCACAAAGAATTTCATGATTTTAGACAATTACTCGGTCTTGCGCTTCTCACGGGCAATACATATCAGCTGGTCAAGCCACAAATAAAACACCAACACCACCAACATCTTTATATCAAACAAATACTTGGTCTTGCACTTCTCACGGGCCATATATATCAGCTGGTCAAGCCAAATATAAGACACAACCACAACAAATTTCATGATTTTAGACAATTACTTGGTCTTGCACTTCTCACGGGCAATACATAACAGCTGTTCAAGCCAATTATATAAGACACAACCACCACCAACATCGTTATTTCTAACAAAAACCTTTTTGCACTACTCGCGAGCAATACATATCAGCTGGTCAAGCCAAGAATAAGACACCAAAACCACCAACATTATTATTTTAAACAAATACTTGGTCTTGAACTTCACACAGGCCGTATATATCAGCTGGTCAAGCCAAATATAATAAACAACCACAACCAAATTCATGATTTTAGACAAATTCTTGGTCTTGCGCTTCTCATGGGAAATACGTATCACCTGGTCATTAGCCTCACTTAAGACACAACCTCAATCAACATCATGATTTTATTAATACCTTGGTATATCACTTCTCACGGGCAATACATATCCGCTGTTCAAGCCAAATATAAAACACCGCTACCACCAACATAATTATCAGACAATTACTTGGTCTTGCACATTTCTATGAGTAGTAAGTATCAGTAGGTCAAGCGAAATTTAAGACAAAACCACCACCATCCTTAATTCAGACAATAACTTGCTCTTGCACTTCTCACGATCAATAGGTATCAGCAGGTCAAGCCAAATATAAGTCACAGCCACAACCAACATAACTAATTTCAGACAATTACTTGGTCTTGAACTTCTCGGGGGCAATTTGTATCAGCTGGTCAAGTCAATTTTAAGACAGAACCACCAACATCAATGTGTCAGACAAATATTTGGTCTTGCATTTCTCATGGGCCATTCCTATCAGCTGGTCAAGCCAAATATAAGACACATTACCAACGCCAACATCATTTCTTAAGCAAATTACTTAGTATTGCACTTCTCACTGGCAATAAGTATTTTATGGCAAATTTAAGACACAACCACCACCAATTTTATTTTTTTAGACAAATGATTGTTCTTGCACTTCTCATGGGCAATAGGTATTAGCTGGTTAAGCAAAATATAAGACACAACAACCACCAATATCATTATTTCACACAATTACTTGGTACTGCACTTCTCTATTATCAGATGGTAATGCCAGTCTGTAAGTTGGTTTTTCAAATATAAAAAGCAAATATTTTTGGCAAGCCATGAAAAATATAATACATCACTACCAAGTTACCAGCATCAATATTTCAGTCAATAAGTGGGTCTTACATGAATCAAATGTAATTTTTTTATTATAATAAATGTATTACTAGCCATAGACAATACAGGACATCACCACAATTATAATTTGAAACAATATTTTGGGAAAATAAAACATGGGAAAAAGCTAGGAAGAGCCATTAGAAATATAAAATGTTTCCAACACCAGCACAATTATTTCGGTTAATTACTTGACGAATGAAGAAATAATTGTAAATGTATTACACAATAAACCAAGATTCACTTTTTGGTTCCCATATCATAAGTAATTTTGGCAGGATGTTTTTTTTAAATTAATTAACCAAGATAACAAATCATTACAATTAAATCTAAACACTTACAGATACTTAATATCTTAATATTTAACCATATTTTTCATATATAAGCGTTCACAGAATTTGTGATATCTAGACGTTTAAAGTATACTTGTGGCAGAGACGTAGATACACGTCTCTGCTTGTGGTAACATTTCAGTATAAACATATTCATAAAAATTTGGGTCCGGTTGTAAGCACAATGATTCTAAAAGGTGACCGTTTTGACCTGTGAGGCCGTTTTTTATCGGGACCGTTTTCATTTTTACCAGTAATAATTTTCACCGTTAATGTCCGGAAATAACAACAATCCGAACAGTAGGTCTTTGCATTCTTGATGAAAACAGTCATTTTGTAATTTTAATATTAACAAAACTACTACTACAAATTCAAATTTAATAAGTGCTAATTGTATTGGACATCAGTCTTACGGTTTTCACGGTCAGCGGGTTTGTAATTATCACGGGGGTAACGTGAGAAATGGAAGACTTCCGGTATATCTTAAGAAATTCACGGTCTTGCAATTTTCACGCTACACACGCTTCTTTGATTGGTTCCGGTGGTGGCGTGGTGATGGTCGGTCGTTGATAAACACGAGAAGAAATATTATTAATATTTTAATGTTTTAGGTGGTGTAAGACTATTTTAGGGTTTTAATAGAAGTAATCCATTCGTGTTTATAAATATTGTAGTGTTTTACGACATTTTTAGAATATCATATGACGGAATTTGAAGAAAATTGAGTGCTTTAAGAGCGCCTTCAGGCGGAACTGAAGGACGCCATCAATTGTGTAAAAATGACATTGAATCCAAAAAGAGTTGTAAAGTCTCTTGTTAGTGGAGACATTGGATGAAGTACAGGATATATAGTTTATTTCTTGGTGCCCCTGTTATAGATAGCCAAATTTAAATAAAAGACTTATAAATTTTCGGTCCGAAAAGCACGAGGCTGACAAAAGGAGACAACTTGGAGTTGTATGCGAATACCAAAAAATTTCATAATTGTTGTATAACAGTTTTTAGTTTTTACTTTAACGACTGCTAGTGTAAGTACTTTTTTACTCTATAACCAAATTTTTACCTCTTAATATTTTTAAAGGCCTGTCCTGATAATGTGTAGGTTGTACCTGTCTTATCCCTGTTGATCTCACATGTATTGTGTATAGTCATTCTTGGCATTGTGTACTGTCATTCTTCAGTAAAATGAGACCCTTCTAGTCCAATATGCCTGCATAGCTTTACCTATCTTATATTTTTTGATCCCACACATGTATTGTGTATAGTTTACTGGTCATTCTTGGCAGTGTGTATAACCATTTTAAGTGAAACGAGACCCTTCTAGTCCAATCTGCCTGCATAGCTTTATATTATATAAAGACGTTCAGAATAGTGATGGATAACAACTGTATCATCCCGACGGAGGCTGGAGGCCATGCTCCTAGTGCCCTGGTCAAGAACAGTAAGACGATTCGTTCAGCAGAGCATCCCAAGGTTACCACTGCTAAGGGAAATATCAAGGAAAAATGATATATATTAGGTGTGAACAAAGACCTAGCAAAAAAAATAGAAGCCGCAAGAAAAGTGGAAAGCCTGACATTTGAAATTACTGGAGGCGGATTAGTTATCCTGGCCGACCTAATAACATTTGAACTCTTAAAAGAAGCTTGTATTGTTTACTACAGTAACTATCCCTCTGACAAAGGAACCGTCAATATTACATATGTTAAAGACAAATCAAACCAGCACTTCATTGAGATTATCATCAAAACTAGTGTGCAATACACCATGAACATCTATGTGACTCGATCTTAATTCATGATCAACGGAAAAAATGCCAGTTTCTTTACAGATAATGACATCTTCGAGATACAGGATATTGTGTTGAGTGCTCGGCTTAAAGAAAACCAGTAGATGTAGGGGAGATGAACAGACTCCTGGCGGAAGGGATTGAGAACATCATGAAGGAGAAAACGAAGGGTACAGTAATAGAAAAGAAAAAGAAAGGTAGTACAAACAAACAAACAGTCCAAATTAAAAACCAAATTAAACATAACGACGTAGACGATATAACTTGTATTAAATGCTCAAGACCATGAAAATCTAGGGGTGTCTTTTGTGACGCTGGCTCTCACTTGGTGCACTACTATTGCTCAGGAATGTCCGAGAGAGATATTGAAAATGTGGAGGACAAACAAAGAAAGGCAATTACACATGTAAATAAGGTTGCAAAACCAACAATAAGGACAATACTAAGATACAACTGATCATTCCCTAAATTGACACATCAATAGTAAATTGTGGACGATCCATATTTAAATGAAGAAACTGCTACTAAATTGTCAAGCTGTTACGTCTGTGTTGATGAACTTACTCATAATGTGCAAACTTGTGAAACTTGTAATGCTTTATGTCATGAACACTGTGTGGAAACTAGTGAAGATCAACTTACTTGTTACTGTGTAAATTGTGCTAGTCTGACAGAACAGGTGACAAGACCCAATAATAATGTGCTGACCATCCAGGACGAAGAGGACACGGAAGTGAGGCAGAAACAGACTGAGAATATTGCTCTGGCAGTGCCCCAACCAACATCAATAGAACCGCAGACGATACATTCTACTGCGGATAGCACATCGCAAGCAATCACAGAAAATAAGATAAGTGAAGATGACGGGAATATAAAAGAATTGAAAATCAAGAACTTAGAGTCAGAATTAAAAATTAAAGATAAGGAGCTAATAGAGACCAACACAATACTGATAAAGCAAGAGAAGAACCTGAAACAAATTGAAGCTAGATATCAGGAGCTTGAATGTACAGTTAAAACGTTGCATCAGAACATCCTACATTTGGAAATGACCTCACGTAAGGACATTGGAGATCAAAACATAAACACTCAAACACCATCCAGGGAAAATGAAAATATAATGCTCGCCATACCCTCCAAAATAACTAACTTTACACTGAAGCAGATGGATAAACAATTAGAAACATTAAGCACCAATTTGAATATGTGCACTAGTGTTCCGACAGTTATTGAAGTAAACCAGAAGGCACCATCAAGAGGTGAATTTCATGTCCCTACAGTTGTTGAAGTAAACCAGAAGGTACTATCAAAAGATGAATTACAGATGAATACTAGTCTCAACACAAACATGGTAAATCAGAACATTCAAAATAATGGAACAATCCCAGACAGTCAGAATAATGCTACAAATAATTGTGAAAGTGTAAGATCCATGTCTCAAACCTGAAAACACATACAGACGGTCAATCAATGTCAATACCCAAGCCCCAAGAGCTATGTAGCAGGGCCTACTGGATATTTACATACAGCACTCACTGGTCAAGTCATAGAGTATAGGAAAGAGACAAAAAGTCAGAGTCACACGCCCAAACTGATTAACAACCGCCAAATAATGCGTGCATAAACAATCAGAGGCAGAACGAAAATAGAACCGATAAGAGGCAGGTATATCCATTACCAAGACATCCAGCTCCAATTCTACCGACGTTTATAAACAGCGAGAAAGAAACGAGCCACCTCAAGCGACTGTCGTAACCACAGAAAACAGAATGCAAATAAACCATGATGGCATGAATCTAACAGAAAGCAGTACAGAAATGGTCCAACCAGAAAAATACTCCCAGTCTTTTTTGGCTGAGCTCCCCCAACCGACGGACCCAATATAACACAAGTGAAACAAAGCAGTAGAGAGATGACAATAAGTTCATACAATTGCAAAAATATAGTTACACGTGGACACTTAATACATGATCTAATGACAAATTCACATTGTATACTTCTACAGGAAACATCGTTATTTAAGTGTAGATTGTCTTTACTAGGAGACATTGGCAATGGGATATTTTATGCTGAAAAAACTGCTGACCAGGATAACCCACTGCTTCCAATTCAACTCCCAAGAGGGCATGGAGGTGTAGTGGTGTTATGGAAGAAAAGCATAGACCAGCTAGTCACTCAAGTTAGCGATGGAAATGAGATAATACAGTGTGTGGAGGTCAATAGTGAGCCAAAAGTCCTCATCATCTCAGCATACATGCCCTTCAGGGATCAAAGAAATAAAAAGAAAGCGAAGAAAGCTGAATTAGAACTCCAAGAGTTCACCAATCAGCTACGTGAAATTGTTCTTAAATACAAAAACTCCCATAGTATAATGATTGGAGGGGACATGAATACAGATCTTTCTATTCAAAGACCTAGGTTGCCTAGAACTGAACACCTTCTTGAATTAATTACAGACTTAAATCTGAAGTTTAACATCTCTGGAAAAAACTATGTAGACCCTAAAGGCCGTGATTGCTCAGAAATTTACTATTTCCTTATAAAGCATATCAGTCATCAAGATCAAACAGGACCTTTAAAGAAAGAGATCCTCAAACATCTGGAGTCAACTACGTCAGACTATTATCCAATCAAACTGAACATTTCTGTGAACTTTAGTCGTAAAATTCAGAAGGAAAAGCTCCACTCAAAATTAAAAAGATTAGATGGGACAAAATTTTGATAGTGCTTTATACGAAAATGAAATAGATAAAAGATAACAAATACTGAAGACATTGAAGCATATTCCTTAAAAGTTATGAAAATTATGAAATACACTGTTAAATCCTTCTCCAGTAAGGTAAAAGTACAAAAGTCAAACCCAAAATTGAAAATATGGACTTCGGAAATATGATGTGCCTTAAAAGAACTACGTTCTGCATTCAAGTTATGGGCAGAAGCAGGAAAACCAAGAGACCTTGAAAACAATATATTTACTAGGGATGGCAACGAATACCGATTTTGGGATTCGAATATTAGGTCATCCTTCCGAACGAATATTCGGATATTCGGTCAACATCTGTTGGAAAAAAATCAACAAAATCAACTTTGTTTACCATACCATTACTCCATGAATTCTACTTTCGTTTTTACCGGAAGTTCACCGGAAGTGACTAAATATTGACACAGCGTTGCCGTCGCTAATTCGAAGTTGATTTTGTTGATTATTTTTTATAATTAAAATTGAATGACAAAAACTGTTTTTAAACGTTTAATATTGTACATCTACATTAGAACAAAAACATAATATTTGCATGACGACAAAACAATTACATGACAAAACAGTTAGATCTATATATAATTTAAGCTGAACTTAAACGTATTATTTACATAGCGAACAAAAACAAATTTATTATATACGGACAAAACATCAACGATAATTACTGAAACAAGATGCCACAACACACTTTGAACCGGTTTAACAGTCTGTGTTTGAACGTTGAGGGCGCAATACCAAAAACATTTCTTTAAGTAAAGTACCTGATTGAATATTAAGTAATTAATTAAAGTTTGGACCATAGAATACGCAAATACTCATTAGAGGTTGAGTAAATTATTCTCTAACAGCTTTTTTGATTGGACAACGTGATTGTAACCATACGATACGCATTTACTCAATTTAATTAGAGCAAAAAAACATTTTCGATTGGAGAACGCGATTCACGTCAATCAAAAATATTTTGCATACGTTCTTATTTGTTTTTTACACCCAGTCGGCATTTTCTTTACTCATATAATCTTTGATCATTTTAAATGTAATTCGAGTCATTAGAGCAAGTGCGGGTCGGTGTTTTAATTGTCGACGCGATTTGCACCTATCATAATTTTGATACAAAGTGACTGACTTTGGTCAATTAAAGTTTCCTAAAGGTAGGCAATTAGCGGGATTAATGACAGGTATACTGTCATCACCATAGCGACGCATTATCGCGCCTACCGAAATAAACACCATGACACGAGGAACAACTTTTTTAACAATGTTTGAAGCAAATTTCACGAATACAAAGTCTTTGAAATTACGCGAGTTTTTTTTAATTTTTTCTTCTTCCGAATATTCGATTCACAAAATAGTCTCGCACCGAATATTCGAATATTCGTTGGCATCCCTAATTTTTACCATTTTTTTCTACAAAACTGCAGACTTATCTTGCTTATTTTAGTATTCAAGCTCAGAAAAATGCGCAAATGTAGATGCTAGTACACACATGAGTTTAAACATTGTTTTCCAGTGCGAAACCAGCACACGTGAAATTTTCCTAAAATTAGCAATTGTTTTAACATTATAACCTCTCTTTGTTTTCCATAATCTAAACCATAGCGGTTAACAAATATATGCAAAATTATGTTTGATTTGTTACCGCAACACATTTGTGGAATACTTGTATCAATTTTTGTATGATATACACAATTTAAACAATTTGCGTTTTGCTATTAAGGGGGCAGGGGATATATTTTTGACCAAATTTCGAGTTCCGAAAGGCCGCAAACAGTCAAATCCATTTCATCAAAAACAGAAAGTGACACAAGAAAGCCTTTTTGTGTCAGTGTCAAAACAATCCTAGTTTTGGCTACATTACTTATTAATTTCATCCCTATGCTGTGTTTATTCACCTAGAAAAGTGTCTCTCATACGTTTAGATTTTTCACAATTTACCTTCAAAGTTCTGTTCTGTTTCTGCAGCGTGAAATATTGTCTTCCGCAAAAAGTGAAAACCTCCTTTTTGAAGATTAAAAATTTCCTTGCTACGGAGCTGTCCCTAGTTTCGATGGGGTTTTTTCCAAAATTTTGAGACATTCCTTTTCAAACCTAGCACAAGAAACACATCTTATAAATACCTAATTAATTTTTTTAAGACCCTAGGTTACCCCTACCCTAAAAATATGTAATTTTCAAGCGCACCCCTTTCACTGATATATCCCCTGCCACCTATGTGTCTATGTCTGATGTATCAGAATTTATGTCCCTTGTCTTGTATGTGTCCATTTGCTTCTCTTGTGTGATCCAGTCCCTTGTCCTGTTTACGTCCAGCCATGTACTGTGATGTCATACTTGTTTTGTCAAGTGAGAATGTGAATTATCAAATAAACAAGTGTTGTATTGGTCAGTTCCAAAACCCTTATAAAATTTAGTGAAAATTACAGACCATGCTTTCCTTTGCTTCTAGGCTGTCGAAATACACACTCGTTTTAACACTAAATTGCTGTGTTTTATTTATCTATCCACAGGTATTGGGCGCATGACAAAGTCACGTTAACACTATCAATATGTCATAAAACAACTTTTTTTTTCAAAAAATAAATAAATAAATAAAACAAATTCTGATATAACAGTACCGGTGCCAGAGTATTCAAATACAAGAACCAGCAGCGAGCTTCGTCAATTTGCTCGTGTGCCGACATCTGCATTGCAAGGGTCGAAGGCACATATTTATATATTTATTTATATATTGATATATTGAAAACTCATTAGCAAGCATTTAAAATTCGGTTGAACAGTCATTTCACATCTCATCTAATCACACTTAAACTAAGTTTACGCTTACTAACTTCATGATACCTCCAAATTCAATATGTTGCGAGAATTAGCTTTCCGACCATTCAACGGGCTGTTTAGCACTAGGTTACATTGTACTAAAAATAACCAAGGAGGGACACATTCTCCTAGCAGAGTTGTCGTTCGTGCCTCAACATACATGTAATGAACCGCAGTGTAAGAGAGTGGGAGGGACACAAACTGATTTAGTATTATGTAACCTTGTGTAAAAACAGCGTCACTCCACTAAGTTTTTTAATTCAATCCATGTTTAACTAGGAATATTGTGTTTGTTTGAGCTTTCGTTCAGGTTCAATACATTAAAGTACCATTAAAAAATTCCACAATTCAAATTCAAGTAGTTTTTGTATACATTCTTTCCAAAAATGTATACAAACTATATCAAAGAATCGAAAAATTGTGTAAATATCATATGTTGAAGATATGTAGTATAATCATTAACCATATGTATCATACCGACGTTTTTTAAGTTCTTAAAAGAAAGAACATGGTAAGTCGCACTATATATAACTAATGTCTGGAAAAGCAAGTGTTTATCATTAAACATTTCATAAAAACGTATAACATCTCCAACAATATGATGCAGCTGATTTCATCTCTTCATACAACATCCCCATACGCCCCAGTTTTGGTGCATTTTAGTTAAGAACCCCATTCAAGGCCTTAAGAATTGAAATAACATAAGAATTACACAAAATCCATAAAATCTCATTTATTTGACAATAGGAAATCTGAAAGAGAATACTATTATATAAGCAGGTAACAGTTATTATTCGAAATTTAGTGAGAACTGTTTTTGCGCTCATTATCATAAGGTACTTTTTGACATAATATGAATCCATGTTATAATGGATTTTCCTAATAAAACAAGCACAAATGCGTATCCATCCAAAACTCCAAATACTGGTATTTCACAGGAAACGGCTAGAGATGTTCTATATAAGCACATATCTTTCGATACAATCGAGCGTAAAAAATAGTATTAAATTAAACTTTTCTGAGCTTAGAGTTGTGTCCATATATGCGAATATTCCTGTGACACAAAAGCACGCAACACAACAGAGTATATCGTACAAAGGCATACGTCAAATTTCTAATGAGATATATTTGTTTCTACATTCCTCAACAATCATTATTAATATCCCATGAGCATAATTGAAACAATTTGCCAAAAATAGTATTTGGTTCATATTTTCAATTTTGGCAATCCTTTATTGAATGTCAGAAAATAACACGGACAATATTTGTCAGTCAACGGAAAGTGTTCAAAATGAGTAAGCAGTATTTATCGTGAGTACTTTACATAAACCCCTATGGAGATAATTATGTCGAAACTGGTTGGGTATGATATATTACTTCGCCTTTAATGTTTGTAAACGCCAAACATCGGTCAAAATTTATAAACTATCGGGTTTGCAAAGGTAGATATCTCGTGACTGAAGATCGCTCACAAAATATGATTTAATCATATGATTATGTTATACGATTCCATAATGATTTCTTTAATGTCATTATGAGCTTTTGTAATCGAATATATGGACAATATGTATATTTAAATATCCAATCTTCATAAAATACATAATTATCTATCTTAAAGACACTTTCAATGTTTGTTTTATTATAAATGTTAGGACGCCGAGATAATTGAGACGCGTATTTTATCAGACTTCTAGCATCCCATGCCTGGATGTCAATTTATGTTGTAAGCAGCAGACAAGAAACTCATCAAAATCGTCCTTATGGTTTAAGAATTGCATTCAGACAGGGAGTTAATTGACGTGAACTATAAAACTGTGGACAAATTGTGTATTAATGAAACGAATGTCATTTAAAAGGAAACGGCGGTTCATGTTTCATACAAAGACCAAGGCATATACATGTAAGAAAGATTTAACTCCCTTAACACAATCAATAAACTGTGTTTATATGCTATGTATTATGTATACATTGTTCTGTCCTGTATATGCATGAAGATTCTTGCCATTATCATTTAAAACTTCCGGATGATAACAAGATTTACTCTGCTGATAATGAACTTGCTGACTTCAGACGTAAAGTATTGTAGTGCTCTTTGCAACCATTTAAATTAAAATTGGGTGATGAACATCAAACTATATAATTCGATAGTGTTCTATCATTACCGTTTTTAGTTACATGCATGTTAATTCAAAGAAAGGTCCGAGCATTTCGTAGATATTATTTTAATCTTAACCACATATGAAACGAAAATCCCAAATGGCTATATTTTTATTTTTAGTTTAACATGTATATTCCTTTGACAATAAAATTATAATTATTTTCAATATCATTAATTTATTTCGTGTTTGGTTGGCTGGGAATATCTTGGGGAGCGATATCATCTAATTGGTCTATGAGCTTCATATTGCTTGTATGGTAAACGTGATCGGTTATGTCTGGTTATTTGTTAAGGTAGTAAATTATGCATTTTGCTTAAATGGGTAACTTCTTGTTATCCTTCAATGTAATGCAAATGGTCAGCATATTCCACTTTCAAGTCCCGAAGATAAGATCCTCAATACAACCAACAGTGAATGGTGTACAAGATGAATCCTGCTCGTATGAGCATTGTTACACACAATTATAAATGACCTACACATGAATAAAAGAGCTAGCACCTGGAAACATCCCTCTAAATATCATGAGGCATTAACCCATTTATGCCTTGTAGACTTTGCCAAATTAGGGATGTCTAGTATATTTATTTCTATATTTTGAATATTCCTTACAGAAATTCCTTTAAGCAAACAGCGCTGGGTCTACGCTGTTTGCCAATGCCTTTTTTTCTAGACGCTAGGCATAAATGGGTTAATTAAAGACACAATACACATTGCCCGTACTATATTAGACAAAGACCACAGCACAACACGCAGCATTCACGGACTGAAAATATCACTACATTACTGCTATTGTCTGTTTGCAATTGTATATTTAAAGGCATGCCAAATCTTAATCCGTTTCTATTGAAAATTTGCAATTTTAGTTTCATAGATTTAGTTCTTCAAAATCAAAATCGTGCTATCGTACGTTAGTATATAATACACAATCATACACGTGTAATCATTATGTAGATACACTTGGTAAAACGTACATCTGATTCGGATTCATTCCTTTAAAGCTTTTTTGAATAGCATTTGTTTGGTATGGTGGAAAAATGCAAACAGTCGTCCATATAAGTAACTCGAAACGCCAACAAGATCTATTTAAGTCTCATGTAAAACACGTTGCGGTACTTGCGACCACTATAGTTAACTTAATTATTGTAACTTAATACCATTAAACGTGTGATTTCCTGTCGAGTTACTCCTCGTCAGCTTCATAATGGTGTTCTAATTGCATCGCTTGCAAGAAATAATTTGAAGTGATCCATAAGATTGTCGACAATTTCTATGCTAATAAAGGAACTGCTAGATATGTGTTTGGAGCGAAATTCTATTTTATTTCTGCCGAGTTTCGTTCGGATTTGTTTGCAGTTATCTTGTCATTTGAAACATACAATACTATATGTTTCTTTGATAAATTATCAAGTGGTGCCTGTACACTTGAGTACGACAAAAAGTCGTTTTTTTTAATTTTAGATCGCCAGTTACAATAAATTTGATAAATCTTTAACAATTCTCGTTTTACTTCATCTATGAACATAATGTATATTAACTTTTGCTTCCAAAATACAACAGAAGCATTGACATATAATGTGTATCAATATGTAAATATTGAGCATATGATACGTAAATTATAGTGATGCGTGTTGTGTGTCGTTGTGCATGACGGAACGTAAAAATGTTTAATACGCATTTATAATATATACAATTAGTCTTAGCTCCAGTATAGTGAACAATGACAAGAAGACCGAAACAGATTTGCCCCATCGGGATTCGAAACGATGTCATACAGTTATTTACAGTTTGTATTGATATTTTCCATCATGCCTTTCAACTTTCTATTTGTTATCCGCGTATTTTCACAAATTAAAAGAAAGCAATTGAACCACTCCAAATTAGTCGATCGATTCATGCTTATTACTCTGTATAATGATTTCATTATCAAATCATGATTTCTCGTGAACGACCATGCATTTTCAGAATTCGCCATCGTCAATAGTCCATTCTGGTTCATGGTGTATTTTGTTCTGTTAAGTTTATGAATATGTAAAAACGCGATACCATATTGTCGTTTCGACATTTTGCGAACAAGTCCGTTCAAATGGAAAATACTCCGCAGGTTTTGTTTGCTTAGGCGACATGAGTTATCATTCCAACGAACATATAAGTTTTGAACTTTTCTGCATTCAGCGACACCTTTGAGTCGATTAGACATCAACAGAAGGCACCAACTTACCAAAAGAGGTTTTTCCTACGGCTAATATTCACAGCTAGGCGTTTTTAATCGGTTTTTATGTTGCACTAACCATCAAGCAAAATTAATGTGTTCAAAAATTATTTGAGTTAAAAACGTTAGTTAAGATAGATATAATTCGACTGTTTTAAAGAAAGACAATTAACGCATCAACGGAATAAACAAGAACACAATACTTAAAGGGGCCTTTTCACAGATTTTGGCATTTTTTAACTTATTCATTAAATGCTTTATATCGATAAATGTTAACATTGGTTCGTAAAAGCTCCAGTAAAAAATCAAGAATAAAATTAAAAAAAGGAAAAGAACATTGCCCGGACCAGGTTTCGAACCAGTGACCCCTGGAGTCCTGCCAGAGACCTGAAGTAAAAACGCTTTACCCTACTGAGCTATTCCGCCGTGTACACATATCGAACGTATTTTATACCTTTATCTTCGTAGTTTCACAAAATTTAACGACCAAACAGAACTCTCCAAATTATTCAATCGTTTCGCGTTGCAACGCTTTATAATTTTTAGGTTTTAAAATCGTCAAAAGATGCATATAATGGCTATATTAGACCATGGTAAATGTTCAGTATTACTGTTTCCTCACAAATATCATAACTAAAACGAAAATTTGCGAATCTGAAACAACTTTTTTCAATTTTGTCAATTTACCAAAGCGTGAAAAGATCCCTTGTATCTCTGACATTGCAGTGGACTATATTGTTTGAAATTAAATTATTCAAAATTTTTGGTAGTGTGAGAAAATCGATGCGGTAAACGAACGTGAACGGCGGAAAGGTATTGATTAGAAGTGCTATGTGTGCTCGAAAATATAACATGCATTTTAACGTTTTACTTATGCATTAAATTTCTCTTTTCGTTATTCATAAATATGTCTTCTCTTTAAATAAAACGTTTTGGTCGATGGAACAGTAATACAATGCAAAATCTTAATAATACCCGTGGCGTTATGTATGGTGACGGCCTAGCGAACGGGAGGTCATGGTTTCGATCTCCACTATAGGGTCGTTCTTTAAATCCCCACATTCTACTTAGGAAACGGGCTCGAGAATATTTCAATAAGCATCAGGCGTTCGCTTCAATCAAGCTTAGGCCTCCTCACACATAAATGAATCCATATGACGAAGCCTGGCGAAAAGGGTAGATTTATGAATTATCGCGAATTCTTGCCGAAATTGTTTGAAAATGTGTTGCATTGTGTGATATTATAACGTAAGGTGAACGTATAGGAACGTATAGGAACTATTTGGTGCGAATGAATTACGAAGTGTGACGAACAGTTACAGCAATTCGCTAGAAAGCGTTAGGTTGCGCAAATAATATTCGTTCTTTCGGTTAGCGATTAGGAGCTATTAAGAGCGTTAAGATATGCATGTAAGCGCAACCTTGCGCATAGTTGCGCATTCCGCCGAATATTTCCGAAACGGTGTTTCTGCATCCGGGCGTTTTGATACAGAATCCGACTCGACAGTATTGCTGTGACTACTGATTCTGTAAGTCAAAAGTATACCGCCTATGGGAAGAGGAAGAGGATTTAGAGTGAGGAAGGCTGTTGCTCAAGTGCCATTTGATGTATGCTCATAATATCTGTATTAGATGTGTATTGTCATCAATCAACAAATGTGTCCTAACAAAGTTCTAAGCATGCGTTTATCATAAAATACGCAACAGCAATATCATGCAATTGATGTCAGCTCGTCATAACAAACCCCCCATGCCCTAGTTTGTTGCATTATAGCTGAGAAGTTCGTACAAAAGCATGCATTCAAGTTTTTAATAATTTAACTGACTTAAGAATTGAACAAAACATTTGTAATAACATCAATTTTACATCAATTTTACGGTTTAAAATATGACAAATACCTTATATAAGCAGGTAAACGTCGTTATTCGGAACTTAATGAGAGTTGGTTTTTCCGATAATAAACATAGGGTGCTAATTTAAATAACATGAATTCATGACGTGAATTCATGACGTTATATATTAGGATTAACACAACAAACAACACTTATGATCCTACCAGAAACGTACAATTATTCCCAGGACTCGAGAGTATCTCTATAAGCAAATAGCTTTCGAGACAGCTTGTGTTATATGTTGTAAAGTAAAATGAAAATGTCATTACAGTGTTGTCAATATGTGAATATTGTAGTGACACAAGTACATGTAACAGTTGAAAGAAGACCACACAAAGGCATAAGTTGAATTTCTAATAAGGTTTTGTCGTCTGTACATTACTAAACAATCGTTATGGATATCCTAAAATCATTATTGTACCGGAAACAAAATTATTTCTAAATATCGTTCGTCTTTTCAATTTGGTAAATCATTTAATGCATGTCTGACAAGAACACGGACTAGATTTGCCATCAATCGATAATGTTCAAAAAGAGATTGAGAATCGTCTTGAGTATTTAACAGAAATCCCTATGGGGTACGTCTGTCGGAATTGGTTTGGTTTGCTATATTTGTTTGCTCGCCTTTCTTTTTAAAGTCGAACCATGATCTATGAAAGTAAGCTTTCGGAATCGCACAGTTAAAAACGCTTCCATACTTATTTATTTAATATTAGTATTTTCTCTTGTAATGGATGATATTTTAAGAATCACATCTTGAGCGAACTACATAGTAAAATTTTCTCTTCATTACTAATATTATACTTTCTACTTTCGAAACCTGAAAACAAATAAAATAGACTTTCCATGGCCGCTGCAATATTTACATACATATAGACGGGAGATAATAGATGCGCGTATATCGCCACTCTACGAGCATCAAATGCATGATAATTAATTTATATTATTAACATTTCATCAATATTAACCTAATAGTTTTGTAATTGCATTCAGTTAGGGAGTTAATTGAAGTGGTCTATAACACTGCCGACAAATTGTGTATTAATGAGACGCTTGTTATTGGAATGAAAACGGTTATATATTATATTAAGACCAAGTCATACAAGAACAAAGCGTTGAAGGCACTGGAGTTGTTCGCTATTGCATAACCTTAGACGCACCTCATTTTTGTTTAAATTAGCGATCGCATTGAAACCATTAGTTTAAAATAAACACAATCCATTTAAATTTATCGAGAGTGTGTCACAACTCAAATGTCGATATGTATGTGTCATGAAAGTCATTCTATAGATGTTATGGATGGATGGTGATGATAATAGACAAAATAACAACAACATGTCCTTTTTGATTTTATGAAAGAAAAGAAAATATGATGAAAGTTTTACAGTTTTGCTTCTTACCGCTGTAGCCAACATGTACAACCATTTTTATTCAAATTGGGGCTATCAAAAGCAAACTATATACTATGGCATTGTTCTTCCTCTGCAGTTACTATTGGCATGCATGGTATTGCCAATAATGGTACTTGCATTCGTAAATGTAAATTTTATCACATCGCATTGTACAAATAAATACACCGATGTTTTTATTTGTATTTTTGTCCAAACACGTATACTTATTTAACAGTAAAATGGTCACTGGTTGTTATGAATGACATTTTTGATACAAAAGATTTATATCGTGTTTGTCGGGAGTATCTTACACAAATCCTTTGGGGAGCGATATCATCTAATTGGTTTATAGGCTGTATATTGCCTGCATGGTCAATTTGATCGGTTATGTCTGGTTATACGTGGAGGTAGTAAATTAAAAAAGTAAACATCAGAAACTCCAAATTAGTCCATCGTTTCTTCTATGTAACGCTCAATAATGTTATCAACATAGACTTATAAATACTAGTGAACGACAATGCGTTTTCAGTGTTTGCCTGTGTCTCGATTTTATATCGCTTCATGGTGTACTTTGTTCTATAAAGTCTTCGAATTGGTGTCAAGATTGTCATTCGAGATTCTGCGAACAAGTATTTTCAAACGGAAAATACTCCGTGTGTTTTGTTATCTGGGGCGACACGGGTTATCCTTCCATCAAAGGTGGGCGTTTTTTCATGTTTGCATTTAGTATCTATCGATGTTAAAGATTGTAGATGTGTAGTTAATTAGTAAAAGCATGTTCAATACCGACTTTTGGATAGATTTACTTAATTTATTTAATAGAGCCAAGGATCTGGTGAGGGACAAAATGCTTATTGTGAACGTGGACGTTAAAGAAGTCTACACTAAAAGGGAAGGCGCAATATTGATGACGAATTGAAGCAAATTTATTTAGCGATATGGCTTTCTATCAATGATTAAAATGTCTTACATAACTATTTATCGATTCAAAATTGAATTCTTCTAACGACTGACACGTATGGTCGGAAAAATTTACACCTTTATTCTCGTTTGTTCTGTACTCATACAATAATAGTGTTGACTAAATGTATTATTTCGATATACATGGTTAACAATAATTAGGTAAAATACACTTCTGGTTACACTGTTTCATTTGTTTAAATCCCAATCAGACATGACATTAAACTAGCTTACTCGGACAACACTGGTGATATGTATGGTACATTTAATGGACATCTTTATCGCCATTCAATATCCGTTTTCAGTCCGTTATTAGAGATGGTTGATAGACAAAAAACGGTGGCGGATTAAAATATTTTATAATCATGTGTCAAAAGAAACAACTTTTTGAAAATGCATGATATTAGGCATTGCGCAAGAACATCTGCATGCATTCCGATTTGTATATTGTATAATCGCAAACCGTATATATTTGTTTCTTTCTTTATCTGGTGTAAATAGAGGCAAACGTGGGAATAACAAAGAATCAAACGTTGCTTGGCATCTGCAGAACGCAATGTTTGAGTTTGTATTTTTATGCCCCCCTTCGAAGAAGAGGGGGTATATTGTTTTGCACATGTCGGTCCGTCGGTCTGTCGGTCGGTCCATCAGATGGTTTCGGTTGATAACTCAAGAACGCTTGGGCCTAGGATCATGAAACTTCATATATTAATCATTACTGGCAGATGACCCCTATTGATTTTCAGGTCACTAGGTCAAAGGTCAAGGTCACAATGACTCGAAACAGTTAAATGGTTTCCTGATGATAACTCAATATTAATTAGGCCTAGGATCATGAAACTTCATAGGTACATTGATCATGACTGGCAGATGACCCCTACCGATTTCCAGGTCACTAGGTCAAAGGTCAAGGTCACAGTGACAAAAACGTAGTCACACAATGGCTCCCACTACAACTGACAGCCCATATGGGGGGGGGGGGCATGCATGTTTTACAAACAGCCCTTGTTTAAATACGCATACATATAAAGTAAACTGTCGCTTTTGTACAATTGCTCTATGTATTAACAGTTTGTGGACCGAAGTTCGCGCTTGTCATTATATATAAAATGTTCTGAATTACTGGTCACTTATATGCGTGTTGATGAATATATATATTTGACTTCAAAATGACAATAATTCATGTTTACTAGTGATTTTGAAAGTAATAATTAAAAGAGGTAAATGTCAGGTTATTCTGGGTGAGCAATACACTGTTTGAAATAACGAAAATAACATTAAACACCAAAATTGCTTAACTGATGATCGAACAATGAAATACAATTTATATGAAAGTTAATATTACGTTATTATAAAGATTTGGATTTTCTTTTTTAGAAACATTCCATATGCCGTCTATCAGTTAGTTCGGGTATTTAAATCCTGTACAATAGTCAAAAACACATTCTACTTCAATATGTGTAGTAAAGCGATTTCAAAACGCATTATTATGTAAAGACAAGTAAATAAGTATAATTTGAACATAGCGTAAATATTGATGAAACACAAAGAAGAATGATTATTATTAGAATGTTTGTGATGATTGATAATTTCGTTTGACATTATTCTCTTTTACAAAGCTTCATTATTGTGCCACTTGTGATCAAAATGTTTTAAACTTGTGTTTCCTGTTTGGTTTGTTTATACAATTTTTTAAGGTTTCATATTAAATGGCGTTTAATTAATGAGTACGATTTATTGTCGGTTGTGAATAAATAAAAGCGCAGGAAATATACATTTCCTATAAAGCCAGAATATCAGTCAATTGTCGATTATTTATAGAAAGTAACTCGACGTGAAGAACAAGGCCGCGATTGTTTAACAAAACAGCAAAACAAATGAAGTGAAACAATCGGATGAATAAAAAAACGCCGCGATATTTCTGCTGTGAACACAAATGGTACATTGTTCATTGAACACATGCAGTCTAAATCTCAATAAAGTTACGATTAAGTTAAAATCAGAAGCAGTGAGTGTTGCAAGTGTCATACACAGATGAAATACGATAATAGTTTGACATGTAGGCCTGAACTGACTGCCGATGTACTTTGAATAAGACTGTGTAACTTTGCTTTTAATTTTTGGTAAAGTTAAAACTATTAAACTGCAGACCAAACATCATATAATATCCAACTACAAATTTATTAAATAATCTTATAGCTACCATAATTCATGTATTAGTCTTGTTGAAATTATTATAATACACAAATTAAATAAAACTAAAACAATATCTTGTTCATTATATAATACTCAACTTCTTTAAGCAAAACATCAAACTTTTTAAATTATTCTTAATTAAAACCGACCAAAACCAATGCACGACAGGAGGTAAACTAAATACTAAGTATAATAAAAAAATGTTATATATGTTTGTGATTGCAAGATTCATTTTAAAATATACAACACGAAAACAACATGCAGAACAATTGTTCACATGCATTATTTCCATGCGCTAAAACTATATCTACACAGATTCTCAAGTACAACAAAGTAGCATAGTAAAAATCGTGATTGTTGTTGACCAAAAAACACACAAAAACAAAACTGCACACGGTAGTTATTTCGTTTCATTAAGGCTTCAAGACAGTGTGTTATAATGTGAGCTTCCAACCCGTCCGGTTGGATCAAGATTTGCGTACTGACTGCATTAAGAGTCCGTCTAAACTATAAGCATTAACAAAAGATTAATACATATTAAGAAATGTATTGTGAAGGTATATGTGGATGCCACTGTATGCGATACTTCGCAGTTGTTGTGTTTAAACGATATGATTTAATATACAATAGCATACGATTTGATAAAAAGACGTATATAATTCATTGTAATGAACTATATTCTAAAATAATCATATTTGCTAACAAAAAAGTCTTACGATTTAAGACAAAGTATCACATATTGTGTTTTAGAAAAGTTAAAAAGTGACCTGTGACGAAGCGAGTCTGTAAGGCCATCTCAATCGGAAACAGCACCTGGAAATATATGTAAGATGCCTTTTGTAAATAACAGATTGATAAATATTATTTAATGGTCATCAGTGAAATCAATCTTCGATATTTCGGCTTAATATATTTTGTGTTTATGTATACTGAAGAACTTCGATAACATAAACTAATTGAGACCTTCTTTAATGGTCATATTATTGTATAAAATATGCTAAAAAAGCATGGTGAATTATAAAAAATATTCCTTTTGCAAAATCGAGTGTGATATGTTGGGGTACTTATTGCTAAATGCCAATAAATTAATCCCTTATTTGCTTCCTTAAGATTGAGCTTCTAGTCAGCTATTGTTAAAGGATTGATTTTCATTCATTTAAAACCATAAACATAACCACGTGCTCGTTTCAAATTCATCGAAAACGCAGATTGTTTGTAATTGCTGGACAAGTGGCGTTCACTGTAAATTATTTGTTAACACATTTCTTCATTTTACTCAAAAACATACGCGCATTTATGAAGATAAAAACGGATACTGTCTACGAACAGAAAAAAAGCCACACAAAAATGTGACCATATTAAAAAAATATATGCTACGCTGTTGGGGTGACCTCTTACCATGAAAAAGATTTAAATCGGCTAAAGGCTTAAAACCACCATGCACTTGTGCTGTTCTAATGCTGCTGCTGCATGTGGATGTATGAGAAATAACTTTCGTGGTGAGTTTATATTACTCGGTATTTGGGAAATTGTCTTCATGTCCACTGGGTGTGTTGGCACGGTGTTGTATTGGTGCTCCAATGTATTAAATTGGATGACGTTGCTGAGTTCAGTTGGTGACGTAGAAGCAACATGTTCGTACTGTACTTGAGGGCAATTTTCGTAGTCTTTTTGTGCTGCTATTATATGAATTCGGTTGTTGTCCATTGTGCTCGGATAATTAGGCACCGGTGAACAGTCAAAAGTCAAGTCACTCGGTGTGTCCTCTATTTCATGATAATGAACATGTGCGGCCTCTTCTGTGATTGTCTCTATATCACTTAGTATAATCGTCGAGGTTTGAAGTCCTGCTATCGTATTATCGTATATGTTAGTAACAGTATAGTTCGCTTCTACTAAGAACAAATATAGGAAATTATCATTTCATAAACATAGTTTCAATAAAATTTAGTATATCTTTGTTTCATGTACATCATGACCTTATATGAAATAGGTTTGCGAGATACTCGTATCGAAAAAATTTTCACAGTACGTACCTATTAAACGGGATTTTATTTTCAAATAAGTGCATATTGACGCATTGGTTCCAATTACAATTGCTGCACCCACAACTGCCATGAATATAAGTAATTGTTTGTTGGACAATTCTGTAAAGAATATGACGTACACATTAGTTCATTAAAGTTGTACTTTTATTTTAGGTGTCCTTGTCCGGAAGTTAAGGTACACAATACTAAATATATGTTAAATAATAAATAGTCAATTTCTTGTATTACATACGTTTTTAAGATTAAAAATGCTAAGAAATAGCCACAAAACTAATCTTAACTGTGTATTTGACATAAATTCAGAAGATTGTTGTCTAGCTTCTTTTACTTGTTAATCTAACTTTGATTTATATTCACTTGTAGTTTTGCTGTTTTATTACTTGTGAGGATGCTCCTTACAACACGAACACTAGTTTGATGTTCATGTAAGCTGAAAATACACGACCTGCTCAAACTTAACACAAAGGCTATTAAAATCGGTTGCTACAAACGATTCTTTGTTTCGGTGTTCCGGGACTTTTACAACACATTGACATTCATAAAAGTTAAGTCATAAATTACAATATTCGACATTTTTCTATCAATGTGTTTCGTTGCAGAGGAATGAGTATCTATGAAAATTATTGTTATATTATGATTGCGGTTTAACACATGCACGAACATTTAAACGTTTGTTTGCATCTAATAATTAGGTATAGAAGTAGTACACAATAACCGAAAAAAGCGCAACTTTTTGTTAGCATTTGTGCATCTAAAAATGTTTGAAGAAAAAAATTATGTTTTTTTACTGCACATCTCTTAAACTGTTACACTGATATTTATTGTTGAGTAATAAATTACCTGCCTCGTCAAATTTCGATGCCTTAGTATCGCTTATATTCGTGGCAGTGGAAATGTGTCCAATTCCAGTTGTGGTATAATTTGCTGTGAAAATGGTAATGGTCCTAATATTATTTGCATCAAATACGAACAATACACACGAGTACACTCGAATGCAGTTTGTAGATGATGACACTTTAAGATATTCCGGAACTCCAATAAGTTTTACAAGTGACAATTAAAAACAGATTATAACTAGTTATACATAACTACGTAAACTGAGCATTTAACAAAAATGAAAACTATTTTTTTTTATAAATCAGCAAAACACGTTATCAAACAAGAAAGAAAGCAAAAAAACAAATACAATTTTGTCCTCGAAATCAACTTTTAAACATGCAAATCTGTATTGCAGATACGATGCTATAAAAGCTGAAAATAATTTGGATTTTGAACGAGGTTTAAAGTGTAGAAATATACTTATGCCTAACCATCCATCGTCAGTACTGTTACTGTGTCGTTGGTCAAACGTGAAATATATGTAGTTTCATCATCACAAAATATGATAAACATGACAGTGACGTTATTTCTGATTAGGTAAACCAATATTTAAATACAATAACATTTATTTTGTATTTTGCAATACTGCCATCAAGGTATGCATTCTACATATAAGATGCATCTCTCACTTTATTTCCATTGAACAAATTCATCGACGCGTGAGTATTAATTACAGTATTGTATGATCAGAATAGTTCAACAAATGTCGGAGGACTTGATGTTAAATAAAAAACAATATATTCATTTATTTTCAAATCCTTGTGAAATAACATTTTGAAACCGAAAATTGAAATTTATCTTCAGGTACAGTATAAGCCATGCATTATCTTGTTGATATATATATATATATATATATATATATATATATATATATATATATATATATATATATATATATATATATATATATATATATATATATATATATATATATAATACCAAAAGATATGCAGATGGCTTTTTCTTGAGAAAAACTCTGAAATAGAAATAAGTAACAGTGGACGTTTTCTACCGACTGAGCCATTCGAATAATTTAGATCTTATTGGCTTCATCACGGAGTGTATATTGACAGGAGATGAATCGAGTATTTGACCCTTACTGTAGTAAATTCAATCTTATGCAAAAACTATTCATCCGATTTTATTGGTTTGTACGTTATCGTGTTGCTTATTAATTCCTCTTTCAAAAAAATATAACTTTTAGTATATTCCCGTTGTTATTAATGGATTTATAGCGAGTTAAACACAAGAAATACACATTTTATGTTTTACCACCGCGCGTTTTAACGTGTTGTGGCTATCGATCTTTTACAATAAGGGTACAGCGAAGCGCCGAGGTTAAACATTTTGATGTACCCACTCACGTCTTTTGTTAAATTATAGTTCCATTTCTCGGCCGATTTTGACAAATTATATATCATTAGAAAGCTTACGTTACGTAGTAAACAGATATATAAATATATATTAAGTTTTTCTTCTGATTTCGACAGCCCGGCGAGTTATAACTTTAACTTTTGCAAATATCATACCGTTTTGGAGTTTTAGAATCTAGATTTACGGTTGACATGTTTGGACTTAATACCAATTTGTAGCGTTTATATTTATAGTTCAGTTTTAAAAATTACATCTTGCTTAGGAGAATAGAATTATGTATATGATAGAGAAAACAATGGTTTAAAAATGAAAACAAGTAATGAATGAAGGCGGAAAAAAGTAGCGCGCGGTCCTAACGAACCGAACTGATGCTAAGGTCTTGGCGATTATGCTTTTGTTTAGATACCGGCCATTGAATTTCCTTTGCCATGATTATTATATTTTTTATGAAATATATTGAAATACTCCAAATATAAACGCTACAAATCGGTATTAAGTACGAACATGTCAATCGTAAATCTAGATTCTAAAACTCCAAAACGGTATGATATTTGCAAAAGTTAAAGTTATAACTCGCCGGGCTGCCGAAATCAGAGGAAAAACTTAATATATATTTATATATCTGAAAACTACGTTACGTAAGCTTTCTAATGATATATAAATTGTCAAAATCGGTCTAGAAATGAAACTATAATTTACCAAAATACGTGAGTTGGTACATCAAATTTATAACCTCGGCGCTTCGATAAAAGATCGATAGTTACGACACGGTCACGTGACTTAGACACAACAAGATATTTGGCGTAACGGTCCCGTTTCTTATCCGTGTAATCTAGAGTCCGTGGCTTCATAAACATGCTTATTTTACAAAGTAATGTGAGCCCGAAAAAGAACATGTCAACTCAAGGGAAGGCCGAGGTTGACACTAACCATTCGTTGGATGTCAATATGTGTAATAACCCGTCTTTTGCGTCTGATATTTATTACCGAAGTAATAAACAGGGACCTATATTTTGAGCCCCTACAATGTTCAAAAGCTTTTAAGAACACGAGGAACCATATCTAAATCTGCAACAATGGCGGATTGTGTTAATAATGTGTAACACATGTATTTTGTTTGATAAAGTTCTCTCCTATTTACTACCACTTAGTATTAACACGGTTTAATTAGCTTTCGGTTAACTTGTTTTCAAAAATGACATGTAAACATACATTTCGAAGTGTGTAAACTATTTATATAAACTATTTTGACAATACTTTTAAGAATCGGATACATGATTAAAAAAGGAATAGGTCTGCTTAATCTCAGTTAAACATGAGTTTTGTAGGTTGACGGCAATTTCGAAAACATTCGCGTTTGTCATGAGAGCAGATAGCATGAAATAATCATTTAAAATCTTAGTTTTCTGAATCAAAAGCAATTTAATACAGTTTTGTTTCTGGATTAACTTAGTATTGATTTAGAATGAGTTTAGAATCTTCAAACACTAAATATAAATTAAATATTATTCATTCGTTCAATTTTGTTTTCCATTGTTTTATTTGTAGCTCCATGCGCGGGTAATAGTACAAAATAATACCCTGTGTAATCGCGATGTGTCTATGGAGGAACAATTAACATCTTAGACTGTATATCGGACAGTGAGATTGACAAATACTTAGACTTAAAAAACGATCTTAATGCACGGATACTTGATATGCTTCCGTTTTAAAATGTTCGTATATATATACTTATTAAATATATTTATTTCGAAATCATTCAAGCATGTGTATTAACGTCTGAATATTACTTTCAACGGTCGCGTAATGATATGTGTTACTATATGCTATTTATCTTCCATTTAAAAGCGAAAGGTCTATGAAAATAGTATATTGTCACAAAGCTTATAGCTGTAAACGCCAACCTTCCCATTGGCTTGATACTGTCAAACTCTTGCTTTGAACAACAGATCCGTTTGTGGATTTCCTACAGAACCATCGGTCGCCTGCGTTAGCAATCCCTGTGCCAGATATGTTGCAGATGACACCAGAGTGATTTTTACATTCACACAGCGTCGAGTTAATAGTGTTCAGATAGGATGGTGTGCATTTACTTCTCGAGTATTCTATTTTTACCACGTTTTGCACATCTTGCTGTCCTTGTCGATTCCTGTAAAAATTCCATATTGAAGTTCCGTAACTATCAATATTATCACTGCAGGTCAATTCCAATTTCCATGAACGCAAAACTCTTACTTTAAGCCATGGCTCTGTAGAGACTGAAATAAAAGTAAATGCACTACAACTTCACAGCACAGCCTTATTTAGCATTACTAAATAGCAGATTGACTATCCCAGGTACATGTTCCATATTGATAATAACGTATTTGATACACGATTTGATTTTGTTAATGTCCTGATAAAAAGTACGAAATAAACTAGTTTGAAGACGAATACGTCTATACCATTTGTACCCTTGCTTAAATGAGTGCTTTTAGTCGGTGCGATGGAAAAAGTTAATGCTACACGACGGAGAAGTATATATAAAGCAAGATAAACAGTTGTCGACATATTTTCGCAGACAAATGTCTAATGTGTGCAAAATTCGAAACTGTGAACTATTTGAATTCCATTGAAAGTATTTAATAAGCCTCCCAATACAAACATGTTTGATACTATGTAATAGTACTCTATCAGAGGTTGAACGAACTTTGATTTATTTTAACAGCAAAAGGTAACAGAAAATAGTCTATTGTAACGGTTCTTATAGTTGTAATCGCGTACCTTGCCCTGGGATTGGTAATGTAAAGATCTGGCTGTCAGTAAGAGACCCGTTTGTAAACTTCGAACATAACCATCTGTCATCTGTGTTAGCTATCCCTTCGCCAGATATGTTGCAGATTACACCCGTTTGATTTATAAATTCACACTGTGTCGATGTAATAGTTTGCACAGAGGTTGATGTGCATTTACTTCCCGAGTATTCTTTTTTTACCATGTTTTGCATTTCTTGCTGTCCATGTCGAGTACGGTAAAAAATCCATATTTTAGTTCCATAACTGTCAATATTATCATTGCAGGACAATTCCAATTTCGAGGAATGCAAAAATCTCACGTTCAGCAATAGCTCTGAAGAGGCTGAAAGATATATAAGAAAACATGGCAACTTCGCAGCGCATCTTAGTTAAGCATTGCCGAATATCAGATCGACTATCCCAGTTGCATGTTCCATATTAATAATAACGTATAGAATACACGAGTTGATATGTTAATGTCCTGATTAAAAGTACGAAAGAAACTATTTTGAAGACCAGTAAGTTTATACATCTCCCTCTGTACCCTTGCTTAAATGACAGCTATTAGGAACAAGTTAATGCTACACGAGGGAGAAGTCAAATGTGTGCAAAATGCAAAACTGTGAACTATTTGAATACCTCTGGAAATATTTATTACGTATTCCAAGACAAAGCTGGTTGATACTATTTAATATCAATCTTCCAGAGACGGAACGAACTTTGATTCATTTTATCAGCAATAGGTAGAAGAAAATAGTCCATTGTAACGGTTTTTATAGTTTTATAATTCTCACGTGACGCCATGGCTCTGTAGAGATTGAAACATATATAGAAAATTTGGCAACTACCAGCACAGCATAGTTAAGCATCATTGAATGTTTTTTCGACTATAACACGTTCTGTATTTATACATTTATACATATCGTACTCAATTGTTGATATGTGTATTTTATCATGAAAAGTACGACCGAAAAAGATCAAATGCCGCACATTAAAGTGCTTGCATTAAAGGGATCTTTTCACGCTTTGGTAAATTGACAAAATTGAAAAAAGTTGTTTCAGATTCGTAAGTTTTCGTTTTAGTTATGATATTTGTGAGGAAACAGTAATACTGAACATTAACCATTCTCTAATATAGCCATTATATGCATCTTTTGACGATTTTAAAACCTAAAAATTATAAAGCGTTGCAACGCGAAACGATTGAATAATTTGGAGAGTTCTGTTTTTGTCTTAAATTTTGTGAAACTACGAAGATTGCTTATATAAGGTATAAAATACGTCCAGAATGTGTACTCGGCGGAATAGCTCAGTAGGCTAAAGCGTTTTTACTTCAGGACTCTGGCAGGACTCCAGGGGTCACTGGTTCGAAACCTGCTCCGGGCAATGTTCTTTTCCTTTTTTTATTTTTTTTCTTGATTTTTTACTGGAGCTTTTACGATCCAATGTTTACATTTATCAATATAAAGCATTTAATGAATAAGTTAAAAAAAAATGCCAAAATCTGTGAAAAGGCCCCTTTAAATTAAATAACAAGACATACATCAAGATACTGTACACCCCGTTAGATAACCCTACATTTGATGTCGAATGGAAACAACGTGTCGAAAATGGGGTGCAAAGTGTGATGTCAACGATCGAACCCTACAGTGCTGTAACTGTTCTACCGGAAGATGTTCTCGCTGCCATTAAAGACTGTCTAACCGGTTAAGCCGACAGATGTGAACTTTGGAATACATACACGCAAACGGACATTAAAAGACTTGAGGTAGCACACAGGTTTTGCGTTAAACACATACATTCATTGAAATTGTCTACCAGCACAGACTTTTCACTCGCAGTGTTAGAAATTGAATCGCTTGAAAGATGTATTGACACAAGAAAACTTACATTTTTTGACAGTTATTTAGTCTTCCTTGTAGATGCCAATGATGTGTTCTGAATAGACTGACGCGATTTCTTGAAAATTACGTTAAATGCCAAGGGTTTTATCCCTGATATATTTAGGCTACTTCATTAGTATAATCTAAATCAATACCTAAATATGTACTTGAGCAATGGGACCTTTGTGTAAAATATGCAGTGGAAGAGCATTCTCCGGAGAAGCTCTACAAAACCATCCAGAGAAGCCAGGTATTCGGAAATTTGCACTCAAAGATCTGGCCTGTCGGCGATATTTCCGAAGGACGGTAACCCATTTGTGCTTTATGCCATCTCGAAACCCCATCTAAAGTTGCTGCCCATAGTGAAATCAGTGAATAAAGCGGTATGGCGCATATTATCGAGATTATACGCGGAGCATTGTCACAAGTGCTCAAGATGGTGTGAGAATACTATTGGACACTTACTGTTTTTCCGCCCTTATAATTATCCCCACATTACACGCATAATGACACTCGTCATTCAAACTTTCGGGGTAGACTTCTACTTACGATACTGCAGTTTATCATGTCAACAACAAGCAGACGTATTGATCTGTCAAACGTTCCTCAACGCAGGCGAGTCAAACATTACAATGCTTTAAATGTTATATCGTGGGCTAAAGGGATACGTCTAACAAATAACAAACTTGCTCGGGCACTGTGGTCGTATGCTAGACTTTATTATCGTAATGTGTTAACTAGTTTGTTTCTAATGCTGCTGTCAAACTTACAGCACTACGCTATGAGTACATAATCAGTAAACAAAAGGTATTCTAGAATTTCGTTTTCGTTCCTAGAATGCCAGATTGTTTTCGCGTATGTTTTGATCATAATTGGTTTGAAAATACATGTGTATGTGCGTTAAGCGTATTAACTCATTCCTGTATATATTGGTGCACTATGATAGTATATGTTTAATGTTTATACCACAAGCCTACCGTATTTATACTGTTTCCATGACCTTTAGACGATTTATTTTCCTTAACAATATCAATTTATTTTCATGCCTATAAGTAACAGTTCAAATGTATGTGTATATAATTTTACCCTGTTTATAATGTCAATGTTTACTGTACTGATCACTAAAGAAGTGTAAGCTATTGTATAATTGTATATAGAACTGTACTGGTGCAAATGTTATAAGAACTTAAAGAAATTGGTCTTAACTCTCTATTTCATACCGATGACGGACGTAAAGCAATATACGCAACTGTAGGTTATTAAGGTTATAATAGGAATAAAGATAAATATGATTCGTACCAGCGCAACAGAAAATCTGAGCATATATTGAACACATTAATATGTTTATTAGTCCTCCCATATTGATATACTTGCTCTTCTTACACAATGATAGAAGCAACAGATGACTTTTACTTGGTCATCACCATTATTATTATGCTTAACTCGATTGTAGTTTTTAAGGGATAAAACACATTCCGTATTGTTTACCGAAACAGGAAATATGTGGCGAGTAGCGCGAGTTTGACCTTTGTGAAGCTACCGTCATTTCAGTAAAAACGTGACTGAACGACAAAAGGACAATTATTTCCTTATTTAAACACAATAATGACTCAAACACCATAAAACGTTAATTTTGTGTTCATTCATTCTACATTTTACTTAAAAAATATGGCAGGATATGTAATTTTACTTTATGTTATACATCTCTTTACTCACATCCAGTGGAATTGTCCTCTGTTTTGTATTTATGTACTGTATGTGTCCATTTGTATCTGTTGTAGGAAAAGGTCCCTTTAAAAATTACCAACCCATTCTTAGACTTGAGTATGAAGAATGGACTTCAACCGAAGAAATCTTACTCAAGACTTTTAACGCTATAAATAATATTTATGTAATTTTTAAGCTGTTCTACATGAAGAATGCTGTCTTTTTAGGTGTCAAATGTCAAAGTTAGACTCAACAATATAAAATCATTAGAACGCTACAGTTATGAAAATATTATTAAGTCTAAGATTGCTTTTGGTGAATGCGGTTCTGGTCCAAAATGGTAAGAATTCTTAAAGAATGCTTCTTACAATGGCTCAAACTACGGGCCCGGTAGATATTGTATGTACACGTACGTTATGTAATGCAACCTACCAATGCTTCATTATACGTACCAATATATGAACTTTACAACGGAAATGATTTCTACCTTCTTGTTCATATGAATTTTGCTTAAGCGGATATAAAGTTTATTTTACATGTTCACGAGTAGACATTAAACTGTAAAACGTTTACATGTATATGCTGTTTTAAAAATACAACTTCTATATCTTTTACTAAAATAAAACCTACTCCCTGGCCACGTGTTTACAATTTATATAATCATACTATTGCTCAATAACCGCCTTTATTCTGTGTTTAGCGTGGATAATGAACATAAAAATGTTTTCGCTGATTACCTTAATATAAAGGATGCTTAAGAATACAAGCTGTTTATGGGTGTAAATGCGTGTATTGTCGGCTGACTATGATATTCGTGCAGCTATAAACACTTGTAAACAAAAACATATTTAATACATAAACGTCACATTAACGTCATTTGACACGGAGTGTCTTTTATGTTGACCAATATTTGTTTTTCATACCAAGGAAGTACTACTTCTACTCCTACTTCTACTACTACTACAACTACTACTACTACTACTACTACTACTACTACTACTACTACTACTACGTCGACTATTACTACTACTACTACTACTACTACTACTCTACTACTACTACTACTCGACTACTACTACTACAACTCTACTACTACTACTACACTACTACTACTACTACTACTACTACTACTATACTACTACTAACTACTACTATTGCTATTACTACTACTACTACTACACTACTACTACTAGTACTACTACTACACTCTACTAACACTACTACTAACTACTACTACTACTACTACTACTACTTTTACTACTACTATTTCTACTACTTCTACTACTACTACTACTACTACTACTACTACTGCTACTACTTCTACTACTACTACTACTACTACTTCTACTACTACTACTACTACTACTACTACTACTACTACTACTACTACTACTACTACTACTACTACTATTACTATTACTGCTTCTACTACTACTACTACTACTACTCTACTACTACTACTACTACGTCTACTACTACTACTACTACTACTATACTACTACTACTACCACTACTTCACTACTACTACTACTACTACTACTACAACTAACTACTACTACTACGACTACTACTAGACTACTACCACTACTACTACTACTAACTACTACTACTACTACTACTACTACTACTACTACTACTACTTACTACTACTACTACTACTACTCTACTACTACTACTACTACTACTACTACTACTATAACTACTACTACACGACTACTACTACTATACTACTACTACTACTACTACTACTACTACTTACTACTCTTCTACTACTACTACTAACTACAACTACGACTACTACTACTACTACTACTTACACAACAACACTACTACTACTCACTACTACTACTACTACTACTACTACTACTATACTACTACTACTACTACTACTTCTACTACTACTACTACTACTACTACTACTACTACTACTATTACTACTACTTTACTACTACTACTACTACTACTAAGACTACTACTACTACTACTTCTACATACTACTACTACTACTACTACTACTACTACTACTAACTACTACACTACTACTACTACTACTTCTTCTACTACTACTTCACTACTACTACTACTACTTCTACTACTACGACTACTACTACTACTATTCAACAACAACACACAACTACTACTACTACTAACTATACTACACTACTGCTACTTCTACTACTACTACACTACTAAACACTACTACTACTACGACTACTTACTACTACTACTACTACTACTCCTACTACTAACTTTCTTCTACACTACTACTACTACTACTACTACTACTACTACTACTACCTACTACTCCTTCTACTACTACTACTTTCTACTACTACTACGACTACTACTACTACTTCTACTATTACAACAACTACTACTCTACGACTACTACTCTAACTACTACTACTACTACTACTACTACTACTACTACTACTAACTACTACTGCTAACTACTACTACTACTATTACTACTACTTCTACTACTACTACACTACTACTACTACTACTACTATTACTACTACTACACTATTTACTACTACACTACTACTACTACTTCTAACTACTAC